>NC_056744.1:1323099094-1323139094 GCF_019279795.1 Protopterus annectens
TGAATCCATGGAGTTGCACTAAGATGTGTGAATATTTACAGAAAAGTAATCCTGAATATGTGTACAAATAGTCAGGTAGTGTTAACAGATATTTTCTCCACGGGTTTTACAGGTAAAGAAATGATTCTAGTAGCTGTATGATGGGTATACTAATAAACTTTGTGTCCAAATGTTCCAGTGTCCAACCCCATGCCTGCAAAAGACAACAGGATAGGTACATACACCATGCGCTCTTCCAATACATGTCTCTCAAGTGTCTTGCTGTCGCAGCTAGTGATCACTGTTGCCAATAACCTTGGATACAGATATGAATCTAGTTGAAGAATGCCAGTAGCACACTCACACAACATCAGTGCAGGCTACACCTTGTTAGTCATATGATGTAACTCTGACATGTACGAGTCCCCTCCAGTCATGTACACAGAGTACTCACACTTTGCCCCATACCATTCCAGCTTGGCAGTTTAACAGTTATGTATGTGCTACAGAAGCTATGGGCCACAGTGAGGGCAGACCTGTAGAGTACTGAGCAGTACTTTTGTGAAAAATGGAAGCCTATAAAGTTGTTAATGGACTATTTTCTTTACACCCATCCCTTATCTGCATCAATAATTATTATCCATATATTATGGGTATGTTGTTCTCAAAATCTAATGTTGGGACTTGAGTTCTATTATTGTTCATATTGTTTACATATTAACATACCTTGTTCAAATACCATTGTTGGTGGCCTGTTGCTACACATTTAACTGGCATGCTGTTGAAATTCTGACTGTTATTCCATATATGCATGTGTTCTGTTTGCTATGCAATTGTGTGAATTCCACTGTTCTGGGTTAATTAGAACACCCATGCATGCTGTTATAACTAATTTTGAAATGTTTTGTTCATGTCTTACCAATACATTTTGTAAAACCTCAACACCATAGCACGTTTGGGAAGGCCGATCCTGGTGGATCCACTTGTCCTGCCTCATCTGGTCATGACACCCAAACATGTCTGGGACCCAACCTGGAACTGTCCCCTCCGCTGGTCCTGCACCACTCTCGGGTGGAACTGCCTCAGGGTATGGGCCCCCCCCGGGCATGGATGCAGAGGGGTACCTGTCACCTGCAGACAGTCCCATAGCATGGTGCACAGGGTCATGCAGTAAGACTTGGATGTATGCCTGTGCCAGATCGAGAGCAGACTGGAGCACCTCAAAGGGCAGCCTGCTCCTGTTGTCCAGCCCCAGAACAGCCACCTTCTGGGCCATGAAAGTGCAGTGGTGACTGCCCATGGGTGGGGTTCTCAGTCCCACTGTATCCATTTGGGGGATCATGGGCCTCTGATTCCCAACCACCCACCCCATCCAAGGTGTTTACCCCCTCATGTGTCATATACCTCCCCTGTCTGCTGTCTTGTGTGTCGTCTGTCTGTGAATGCAACCTATCCTACCCAACCTAAATCCCCAAACATACCTACAGCCCTTCCCCAACATCCCACTCTCACCTTAAAAAAAAGGGCATCTGTCCTGCAAAAAAATCATTGCCCCATACATAGCTCTACATTTTACCCCCATGTACAGTGACGTAAATCAATCTACCCTCAAACTTCTCTACAAATGTATGTTGCCAACACCCCTATCTGTAGGGTGTGAGGCTGTAAATTCTAAATTTACCACATCAGTCACAGCTGTTGCTGCAGAAGAAATGTAGAGCTATGGTCCTTTCCTAAACCCATCCTGCACACCGCTAGCTGCTTATCCTAATGTTTTACCCCCTGATTGCCCCCATTTCACCACTTTCCTATCACCTTTTTTTCTTTTCTTTTTTTTGAAATTAGCATGGGTTTAAGTGGGAATAAGTAGCACTAAGCGAAGCAAAGCAGGGCTATGCACCATTTGGCACCACTTAGCATCATGCAAACCTGCTTAAAACTGCTGTAATCACTTTATCTCTTTCAGCCACTTTTCTGACTAGCAACAAAATAATTGACCTGCCAAGTCTCGAATCAAAGACCCTGTGCATTGCAATCAAAGCAACTACCACTACACCACATGAGTTGTGAGAATTATTAGTGCTTCAGTAAATATATCATGCATTATGGTCATCTAACATTAGCGAAGAAACTATGTAAAATTAGTAATAGGGCTTTTGTATATATGTATGTATACATATATATATATATATATATATATATATATATATATATATATATATATATATATATATATATATATATAGTTTCACTTCAGAATCTTGAACTACTGAAATATTGAACTTCAGTAGCTTGAGACCAAAGTGTCAAAACTGCACTTGCATGAAAATGCAGAATCCAGAATGTGGAAATGCTGAATCCAAGGTTGTGGAGTCACGTACGTGATGTGGGATTCCCTTTGTTCATGATATGCAGTATGGTATGTGGATGTAACTATAGATTCAGGTAAGTGATGTCTTACTAGGGGTTTTGAGTAGGCATTTTAGTGTGCGTGAGTGTGTCTGGAGTTTTGAGGTGTGGGTTCAGGTAGGTAGGTGAGATTCTCAGTCTGTAAGTGTTGAGAGTGATGGTATTTGTACGTATGTGATGTGCATTTGTGCAAGGGGAGTGTAGCTTGTGTAGTGGTGGTTTTTGTGTGTTTGTGTTTTTAGTGCAACTTCAGAGTTAGTATATATAAGTAATGGGGGTGTGGGGGTGCAGGGGGCTTGCCCCCCTGCTTATATGTAGGGTCTGCATGTGTGTCATAGCAATATGTGAAGGGTGTGCTCAGTGTTTGCTGTTTGCCCCAGCTTCCCATATAGCTTTAACCAGATGTCTTTCTGTGAGTGGTTGAGAGGTATGCTGGTACACACACACACACACACACACACACACACACACACACACACACACACACACACACACACACACACACACACACACACGCACATGACCTGTCCCTGCTGATAGCCAAACCTGTACCTGCCTAGTTTTACAAACGATACTGCTAGATACATAACAGAAACACCAGAGAGGTAATGTAGTGTTGCAGTGTCTGCCACTACTATTCTTGTGGCAGCAATTGCAGGGTCTGTTAGGATTGCCCTTAACATGGTAGAGCCACCTGAAACACACTCACACACACTGCTGCATGGGGTCATGCATTGAAACACACATGCACACAGAGTTGACACTTCTCATGTTACATGACCCTCCTATCTATTTATGTACAATACAGAATGATACGATGATTGCATGCCCCACAGTGCCTTTGTGTTAGAAACTGTGGAACTGTGCTTGTAAGGTGGATGACATCTGTAGGGGCTGCAATTAGGTTGGCAGTGGAGGAGTTAAAAAGGTGGAAGAGGCACATAAAATGGTATAACCATCGCATACACACAGCAAAGACAGCCACAGGTGATATGCATACACATACACAGTTGTCAATAGATTACTAACACTACATATCCACTTGTATGTACTACGTACACATTACATGCACCACAGTGATTATATGCTGGGAACATAACTTACTACCTCTAACAACAAGTAATCTTAGGAATGCCTTCATAGATGGTGGGATAAAACACCCAAAATAGCAACTAGTATCACATATTGATCTTCATACCTGGACAAGTGATAGAGTAACAGATTTTGTATCAGCACGATGTTTCAGACAGGTATGAAGTTTGATGCTGACATTTCTGTCACTGTGGTAACTGTGACATATTTTGCAATGAGTACTCATAAATGTCCATTGTTAGGGGACACAGACCACATATACGTTGCAAACATCTGGATATTCCATATATATCTATACAGATGACTGGCATGGCTTGTATAGTTTAACATGGTGCATGTGAGTCAGATGCCATTAACTGCCTCCTTAAAGTAATGCCATGGGGAGGGAGTCAGCAGGCCTTAAAATGGCATAACCAACACACACACACACACAACAGCCACAGGTGATATGCTTCACACACAAACACACACATTACTATTGTTGACAGTATTGGAATTAGAACCCCTACCTATTTAATTATTTGTACTATAGTGTTACACAGTTATTGCATGTGCTAGAGAGCTTATAGGGATGAAGAGTGGATACAGGTACTTCTAAGGTTAATGACATAAGCGGGCCTTGTAAAGTAGGGCAATAGGAAGTGTAGTGGGTGGAACATGCCTCAAAATGGTACAAGCCCCAGAGGATACAGTTCTCACCCAAACATACATACAGATGATATGGTTCTCATTCATACACCCACACACAGTATCACAGTTGTTAGTATTGAGTTTAGAATTCCTACCTACCTAGTTATTTGCACTACAGTGTTACACAGTTATTGCTTGTGCCACAGAGCTTATAGGATTGAAGAGTGTCCCAATGTACTTCTAAGGTGAATAATATCAGCAGCCCTTGTAAAGAATGGCAATGGGAAGTGTACTGGATGGGAACAGCCTCACAATACTTTATCCTAGAAACATACACAGTTACAGACACACTTATACACACATACATTTGCCAAAACTGAGATTAGAACCCCTGTCTATCTAGTTATGTGTAGTATACTGCTACATAGTTATTACATGCGCCATGGAGCTTAGAGGGCTGAGGGTTGTCCAGAGGTACTTCTAGGGTAAATAACATCATCAGCCCTTGTAAAGTATGGCAATGAGAAGTGTGCTAGGTGGGAGATGCCTCAAAAAACATTTGCTAGGACTGAAATTAGAACCCTTGTCTATCTAGTTATTTGCACCATAGTGTTACACAGTTGTCACATGCACCACAGAGCTTAGAGGGCTTACAAATGTCCAGAGGTACTTCTAAAGTGAATAACATCAGCAGATCTTGTGAAGTAGGGCAATGGGAAGTGTACTGAGTGGGCACACACACACACACACACACACACACACACACACACACACACACACACACACACACAGGCAAGTGATGTGATATTACACCCCCTACCTCAGTACTATTACACAATGGGGCTCACCTTCATGCTGGCACATGTGACTTTTTACAACTGGTATGAAACTGCCCAGAGCAGGACATCATTCTATGCCTTTCTGGGTATCCCTGTCTATGATTCAGTCTGTGTGTGTGTGTGTGTGTGTGTGTGTGTGTGTGTGTGTGTGTGTGTGTCTCCCTCTGTCTCTCTCTCTCTATCACTGTCTCTCTCTTCCCCATGTCTATGTGTGTGTGTATGCTTGAAATATTGTTATATGTTGCCCATATATATATATATATATATATATATATATATATATATGTCTGTGTATCACAAGCAACAGATGCAGATATATCACATATGGGCCACCTACAGCTAGCTGAGGGTAATCCTGTCTGATGGGTGTGGGTAGAGTCAGTTAAGGTGTACATAACTGTCTGTATGCAAAGACATCTATGCACAATACAGTTATATAGTCCAATGTGGGTTTACACATGGACTGTAATTCTCTCAGTGTAGGAGCATGCCCAGTATGACCTTTTATAGTAAGAATGGTACTCCATTCCAGAGGTAGTTGCACGCCGGTCCAGGATTTTGTATGCTACAGCCATACCTCTCAACCTGCTAGTGCAAGGAATCTGGAGATAGCCTGCAAAAATGGGGGGACAATGGCCCAAACATAGGGAGATACTGTAAATATTGGTCTTATTAATGTGGAAAGTTGCTAGTTTAACAGGGTTTGCTTTAGCAGACATTTTCTGACATATATGATGTCTGACACTGAAATGCATTGTGTCATTACTTACTGACAGAACTCCTCAGATCATCACAGTGATTTACCTGAAAAATAAAGCTGTATGATGCACAGACCAAAATTATGAGCCAAATTACAGACATTCTTCCCCAATCCAGCTAGTTGAGAGGCGTGGCTACAGCCAATTGGCTGATAAAGCTGTGTAACCAGTCCAGTACCTCAGTGATATACTGGCTGGGGATCACCTGCTTGTGTGCTATTCATCTTAACTGAAAGTCATATCCTGATGTGACTCATACCTCTCAACTGTATAGCTTTTTTGCAGAATGTCCAGATGTTTATCTCATACTTTTGGTCCATTTTTCATAAAATTATGGTTTTCTGACAAGTTAGTGGCAAATAATTAAAGACTATAGTTAGAAAATAAAGACAGAACATTTGAGTTTCAGACTTCATAACCTTCAGAAAATTCATGCTAATGCAAAACCTGTTATTCCATGCATTTTCTAAGTTTGTGAGAGCAATATTTAAATATTCCCTATTTTTGGGCCTTTGACCTTGTCCAGATTTGTTGTTCTAAGAGGTTGAGAGGTATGGGTGTGAGTACAGAGTGCATTCTTCTGAACAGAGATATCCATTATATGTGCAGTATATTCCACAAAGTACTGTGATTTCCAGGTATGTCAGTGGCAGAGCAGTATAGAGTAATGTGGTGAACCACTGACAGACATTTGTTGATAGGTTGATAGGTTGATATGAGGTTACTAGGCTATTGGCCCTGAAATCCTTACAACCATCTCAGATGAGAGTGTAGCCCATGTCAAGACACATCAGCACCCAGAGCCCCTGTACAGCAAGGACACAGGTGGAATCACATGACTGTATTTTCTGTTTCCCATGCACTTATACAGGGAGCACTTCACAAGGGATATTGAGGCACTAGGCTGGATGTGGACAGGGAGTGTATTCCACAGGTCTCTGTGTCACACAGCTATCTGTGGGACACATATCTGTCACATCGACAAGCCCTATTGATATCACAGACTAGGTTGGAGCTGTGTCTACAGATGTGCAACAGTCCCATCATGGTAGGGTCTGGATTGCTTTGTATGCTAGACAGAAGTCACCTCTGATGAGTCTGTATAGAACTGAGTAGAGGAACAGTGCTGATAGCCTATCTGTGTAGGGTAGGCGTTTGGGGTCCTGGATTCTCCTGGTGAGGAACCTCTGTTGCCTTCCCAGCTGCTGCATGTGCTTTGTGAGGTATATGCTGAAAGGGGCATTGTACAAAATAATTGGTCTTATAAGTTTGGAATACATGAATCTTATGACCTCTTTGTCCGTGGATGAGATACCCTTACATTTGTGTTGGCCCATCTATGAAGCTTTCTGTACAACAGAAGCAGCATGGTGCTCAGACTTCAGTTTGCTGTCAACCTGGGTGGCCAAATGCCTCAATACTGATTGTGTATGCAGGACATTGTTGTTAATGTGATGATATGTGGGGACATCAGTCTCCCCAATGGGGATGATGATGTATCTTCAGGCATTCAGCTTGAGGTCATGTTTCTGACAGCAGTCATTTGTTTTGGTGAACCCCTGTTGTAGGATGTCCACATCAGTGTGGGTTTTGATGACTGTACCCAGCTTGCAGTCATCTGCCAACTTGTTCAGCCATAGGCCAGTGTTATTGGTATGCATCTCAGGGAAGTATATCCCATATACCAGAGGCCCCAGACCAATCCCTGGGGTATGCCACTCATTACGGCTGTACTGCTTGACTTGGCTACCCCTATTATGATTATGTTATTTCTGTCAATGAACCAGTTTGCTACTCATCTGGTTACATATGGATTCCTGCCTAGTTGACGGATTTCATGTACTATGGCCAAGCGGGGAATAGTGTGTTAGGCTTTGGCCAAGTCAAGGAGGCCAGAGTGCATCATCTTTCCATCATTTATGCCTTTTTTGGCTGTCTCAGGGAAGTCATCCAGAGTTCACTGACATACCTCCCCTTGAGAAAGGCAGAATGTGTGGGGTCAAGTATTTGGGGTTTGCCAATGTCCCTGTTGATAAGGTCCATGATAATCCATGATAATTCATAATAATAATACCTCAGACAGTTTGTGTTGCTATGTTATTATGAGGCTAAATGTTGGCCCTAGCTGTCAACCTGTCACAGATTGACATCTGTACATGCCCATATATGACAGTCAGACACAGTCCCACACATGGGGACAGGGCGTTAATAATGCTCTGCCAAACATAGACAGCTGGGAGACCAGTTTGGTATAAGTTTGTTTTTTCTTATGGGTATGACATCTGCTTCTCCACTGTCTGCCATTGATGTTTTGACATAAACCTTTCTTGTTTGGCACATAGTTTGCAGGCAAATGCAATGTTAGGACAAGCAGAAAAGATATACGAGAGATACTTGTGATCCTTCTCTGACAGCATGGATGGTGGCTGTCACTACGTGTTGTCACTGCTGACACTGGAAGGTGGCAGCCATTTAACACCTGGCAGTACACTGACTTTCAGTTACCTGCTGTCCTACTAGGGACTGTGTAAGTTACTTCAAGATGTGTACTGTCCACATGTGTGTCCCTCTGTCCCTGACTTGCCCAGCTTTCATGCAGTAACAGATATTCTCTTCTGGACAGTGTGTACAACTCCTACTATAGGTGTAGCTGCATGCAAAATAGTTGGCACAGAAAGTCTTGGAACATGGACCCTGTCAACCACAGTACTGTACCTAGGCCACTAAGCCACAACAGCCAAGAGTAAGTGCTGCCCACTTCCTGACAGTATTAACCATGCATATACATAGCTCATTGACCCCTGCATATTGTGGACATGTGACAAATTATCAAGTTGATTGTGACAGCCCTGTGTACTCTGCTGCTATTACCCTATAAACATACATGTTACTGCATTTCTATGGAGACACGGGTGTGTTGGGAGGGCATACCTATCAATTGTACACATTTGCACACTGTGCAGATTTTGACTTTACTTTTTGTTTCCATTTAGCATAGTGTTCTGCCTGTCTTGGAGAATACTGGCATATCACTAAAGACCAAAGGTTAGAATGTAATAGCAGACATTTGAGTTTCAGACTTCCTACCCTTCAGCGACTTCATGCAACTGCAAGACCTGCTGTGATATCACTGTATAAGTCTGTAAGAGGAATATTTCATCATTGTCCCTAATTATGGGCTTTTGCTAGACATTTCTTTATGGTTTTCTACAGATGACTTGCTGGGAGAGGCTGAGGGGTGAGTATGGGACCCCAACATTGACATCCATGCATGTGACCTATGATCCCCCAGTTTATTAATCCCCCACATACACTGCAGTGAGTTTTGTCACCTAGGGGACTACTGCATACTCTGGGGAAGCCAGTATTTGGTGGACATTTCATTTTGTCCCACATAGCTGTCAGTGGTCTGCTGCTGCTATCCCGATAGGGCACCGCATTCCCTTGCATACATGGAGTGATACGTTAGATATGCTACTAAAATGTACTACTCTTATTCATCTATTGTTAAGAAGAGTGATTTACCCTGTGCATGCGGCATTGTGAGGAAGTTGCTTGAGGGCTGACTCTATCAGATGCATGCAGTACACAACATATACATGGCAAGGTACAGGTAATGTGATGTGTGTGGCATCCATTTTACTGTATGTGTTAGATGGAGAGAGGTGTCAGTCCCTGGATCCCTAGGATGTCAGTATATGTGCTCTGCATTACTATTTTTCCAAGGCCAGGGCATACTGGGCACGCCTACATCTGCCTACAATGGCAGGCTCAGGGGGTTACACCTCCAGTGCATAGCTAGCATCCTTCATGAGATGGCCATACAGAATGTCCACCCTGGCAAATGCCTGGTACAGCTGTGAGGTATGCCAGATGTGGGAGTCGTGATAGCTGCCAGAGCTGCCAATACACACATTGATGATAATGCTCTGGGCATTGCACACTACCTGGCAGTTGATGGAGTGATAGCCCTTGCGGTTGATATACACTCTAATGTCCTCACCAGGTAGTGCCTTGACGTGGCTGTGAGTGCAGTCTATGGCACCTAGTACCTCTGGGTAGTCTGCTACATGATGGAAGAGACACATATTGCCTGTCCTCTCCTCAGGGGTGCTGGGGAAATAAATGTGCTCACCAGCATGTGGTAGCATGGCATCCAGGAACTGGTGGAGTACCTTGGATGCAGATGCCTGTGAGACCCCTATAAGGTCGCCAGTAGTTCTTTGGAAAGTGCCTGTAGCTAGTATTCTTAAGGCTACACATACCTTTGTTTCAACTGGGATGGGTTCCCCTCTGTTGGCTCTTTGTCTGAGGTGAGGCCAGCAGAACTCAGTGAGTTGCTGAAATATATCCCTGTCAACCCTGTAGCACTCTAGTATCTCCAGCTCATGTAGCCCCTGGAAGGTTACCCTGGGTCTGAGCACTCTTCTCCTTCTCGGTCTGGGCCAGTTGTCAAATTATCCTCATCACCACCCTCAGTCTGTAGCATGTAGAGATGTAGCAAAGCAGCAGCATCCCTTATCATTTTGTTAGTTAAAATTCCCTAGTGTATACAAATGATGCAGAGTTTGTGGGAAAAAACAGATTGTAAGGTGTTTGCATACTTTATACTGGTATGCTGCAGATACTGCCTGTGTGATTCGCTATGATACATTTCACCTGCCAGCTATATTATTGAGGGGTTTGAATGGGCCACTGTGAGTGGCAGAGTCTGTATTAATGATTTGTAGTTCATTTCCTTTATTTATTTTCCTTTTTTTTTATTTCCACTGTGTTTAAGCCCCATGGCATGACGCGCAAACTTTTCAGCTAGTGTCAACATTGCTGAGCAGAAAAGGCCCTACCCTGGATATGAACACGCTCAGCATTTTTGAAATCAGTCAAGTACAGCTAAGTAGCCTCAGACACACACCCTTGCTTTGGTGTGCTTAGCTGAATGCAAATAGAAGCTGAGAGCTCAAATGTGCTTACTCCAAGCATGACACATGCCCTTTCATGTCAGCTGTTTCTCCTGCTAACACCACCACATTATACCTCCTACACAGTAAGGTACCCATGGACATGGTCTCCCATTTTGCTATTAAATAAATTTAGCTCATTTACATACCCTTATTGGCTTATATCCTAGTGACACCACTACACCGGAACCTATGTCCTTGGCAACCACTGTTACCTGTCATTGTTATGGGTCTACATGCTACCCACAATAATGGCAAAATTACTATTTCACATTTAATTGCCTTTTTACTAATTTTTTTTTATTTTCTGCATGATCGTGTTTGCACACTGCTGCACTCTACTGAAACAGCCCCATATATCTATCTATATATATATATATATATATATATATATATATATATATATATATATACATAAAAACTTTTGATTTTTACAGTTTTGGAACACTTTGGCATGCCAATGGCCACACTTTTGGCAATTGGCATGCCTAATGAACATAATACTTGCTTTACTTTAAGCTGTCATGCCCCTATTTTTATTTTTGCAGAAATGTACACGGTTACTAACTGCATACATTTCTGCTGCAGACACAGCTCCAACACAGATGCCTGTCTGTTTCCTGGAATCCAAATTCACCTCATTTTCATGGTTTTCACCAGTAAATGAGGTGATTTACATTATTCCGTCACATCCATGCTGGGAGGCTCGTGCATGCCCCCAGCCTTGTTTACTGGATCGCACAGGCTCTGAACTCTGTGTTTGAGACGTGCCACTATGCCAACATGGAAGATCGGCTTTATTAAATTGCAGGGATGCTCAAAAACTCTCTTATTATCTGCCAACAGTCTATATTATGCTTAAAAGCAGTAATCAAAGCAGACTTCCTAATTTTTAAAGGGATATTATTCTACCAAATAGAAGCCCTCCCAAAAAATGAATCATACTACATAGAGTATTTACCAAATTTAAAATAAAAATGTTTATTTCTGATATTAAATAAATGATTGGTACTATTAATTCCCACAATATCAAAAAAATTACAATCACTAAAACTTTTCAAAATATTAATCAGGTCTTCTCTGGCTAACCTATAGTTAATAATATTCAATTATTTTATTTATTTATTTATTTATATTTGTTGACCGGGAGAGTCCGACTGGACGTAGGTCCATTTTCAGCAGAGGCCCGGTGAGAAAAGCTCCACAGCTAAAAAAAAGAGACAGTAGTTACATTGGATTACATAGCGATTAACAATTTACATAGCATTTACTTACAACATATTTACAGATGAAGAACATAGTACATCAGTAGACAACTAGAATCTATCTGTGAAGTACATAACAGACATTAACAAATGCTACAATAAGACATTCCTGCTGTATAATAAGTACTAGGCTTATGATCTGAGCTTGCTATAATCAAGGTAGTTAGTGGAGTGGAAAGAAAGGTAGTGGTTGGATGGGTGGGTGATATTAGAGTGGGAGTTGCAAGGGTATAGCCAGCATGTTTTTAGGTGTGCTTTTAGTAAAGTTTTGAAGTGGGTGCATGAGGGTATGGAGGTAATTGTGGGTGGGAGGGAGTTCCATAATTTAGCTATGGCACAAGAGAATAGTGCTTCACCAGCAGAGTTATTGGCTTTAGTGATCTGCAGGTGATTTTTGTTGTTGGATCTTAGTGGTCTGGTGGTGCGATAGGGTTGGAGTAGATTCTGGAGGGATGGGACATTTAGTGGATGGTTTACTAGTTTGTGGGAGAGTGAGAGTTATACCATTGAAGGAGGTGAGGGAGTTCAAGCCAGCCCAGTTCAGCAAGTGAGAGACAGTGGTGACTACGGTAGGATGCCCCTGTGGCGAATTTGGTGATTTTGTTGTAGCAGGTCTCTAGCTTGTTTAGATCGCATTGCCTTAGGTTGGTATATATTGGAGGCAAAAAGTAGGGTGGAGATAAGGTGGGAATTTGCTATTGAAATCTTTGCTGCTTTGGTGAGAAGTTGCTTATTTCTGTATAATGCTCCTAGTTTTTTGTGGACTTTTTTTATGGTCATGGATATGTGAATGTCAAATTTTAGTTTATTGTCTATTTCCACTCCTAGCAATTTGGTGTGTTCAGTTGGGTATATAGTGGTGTTGTCTTTTGCTGTGATGTTAAAGTGAGAGTTGTTTTGAGTATGTTTGGTAGGTTAGAAGATGAGTAGTTTAGTTTTATTTGGGTTGAGTATTAACTGGGCATCGGATAACCAAGTTTCAACAGAGGAAAAGGCTTCTTGTGTGACTTTTTGCAATTTGGGTAGGGACTGGGCTGAGCAGATGATGGCTGAGTCATCTGTGTATTGTATAAGTGTGCCATGTTTGGTGGCAGAGGCTAGATTATTGGTGAAAACAGAGAAGAGTAGGGGTCCAAGGTTGGATCCTTGGGGAACCCCTATGGAGACAAGTAGTTGGGGAAATATGTCATTCTGCCATACAACAGATTGTTGGCGGTCAGACAGGTAACTCTGAAACCAGTTGGTGACTGATTGTGAGAAGGACAGGTTATTGAGGACAGAGATAAGTTGTTTGTGTGGGACCATGTCAAATGCTTTAGATAGGTCTAGGAAAGTAGAAGAGGAGAGGCAGCCATTGTTTTTATGCTGAAGGATAGTGTTAGTAAAGAAGAGTAAGGCACTGGTGGTGCTATGGTTTGGTTGGAAACCATGCTGAGTATTGGAAAGGAGGTTGTTAGTAAGGAGGTAGTCTGAGACTTGAGAGTGTATGCATCTCTCCAGTATTTAGGAGAGTGGAGAGAAAATAGCTAGGGGGTGGTAATTGGTTAGCTCTGTGGAGTGTCCATCTTTGTGGAGGGGAATTATATGTGATACTTTCCACAGTTTGGGAACGTAACTTTTTGACAGAGATTGGTTAATCAAGATGGATACTGGGTAGGCCAGATCATCAGCTGCGATTTGTAGGTATTCACTTGGGAGGTTGTCTGCTGCTAATTTGGTGGGCTTAAGTTTAGTTAAGACTTTTTTTATGTTGGAGGTAGGTACAGGAGAAAGAGAGAAGGCAGTGGGGAGATTACTAGTTGAAGGTGTGGATTGGAGGGGAGGGGGGGTTGTGTTGTTTAGCTAGTGATAGTATGGTTTGTGTGAAGTGTGTGTTGAATGAGGTAGCAATATTTTCTGAGGAGTGAGCGATGTTAGGAGGAGGGGTACTGACTTTACCTGGGTGGAGGATGGAGTTTATGGAGGACCAGAATTGTTTGGGGCTGAGTTGGGAGGAGTCTAGGGCAGACTGGTAGTACTGGAATTTGTCCTGTTTTATTAGCTTTTTTACTCTATTGCGTAGTTGTAGGAATTGCTGTCTAGTTGAGGGGGTTTTGGTTTTGCACCAGTGCTCCCAGGCTTTATCCCTGTTTTTCATTTCTGACTTAGTGGTTTTCTGTAGCCATGGGAAGGGTTGTGCTTTGATTCTGGAAAGTCTTATGGGGACATGGTAATTAAGGATGCTCAGGAAGGTAGAATTAAAAAATTCAACTGCGTCATCAAGACTGAGGTACTCTGCTTAAAGGAGTTTGCAATGATAATGACATTAGCCTACTCTTATCACTTAGACCTCTCATTTCAGAAATCCTCCTAGTAAAGTACCTCTGATTTCTTTTCAACCCATTTAACTGAGAGTTATTATACAGAGAAATAAAACCACAATATTCAACTATTGGTCTAATTAGTGTTTTGTAATTAGGTAATAAAACCAAAGTATCTCAACTTACAGCACTTTATTACAAGATTTAAAGTCCAGTAGACTTAAAGGTGGATTTCTATTTAAAAATCAGGTTTCAGTAATCATAACTGCTTGATACGTTCTCCCAAAACCCTCACTTCCAGATATTGCAGTTTGTTATTAAGACTTCTAGCTTTACACATCAAACATTTCACACCGTTATTCTTAACACTCCTACTAGAAGCCCTTGAGGAAAACAGTCCAAAAACAAAAGCAATTCTAAAACTATACACATTTTTTAAAGAAATCTCCTTCCTGTATAACTTAATAGTGTGACATCAAACCCAAAATAAACACCTGTTCTTAGACATAACTTCCTATAAAAATACACTTAATTCCACTCAAAAAAACATTTTCCTGATATTATTAGTAAAACAACTTGCTACCTTAAGCTCAAACATTTATTTTTTACTCATCTATCAACTCGTCAATAAGGCTACAAAAAAGCGGGACAATTATTTTACCTACATCATTAATCCCTGCAGCTACTACTATCATATCAGATTTCTTAGCTAAAGAAAACAAGCTTTTCAGAATAACCAAAATATCGTGCATTTTACATCCCCCAAGGCAAGATAAAGTAGCAGAATATTTGCTAGCAAACTCCTTTAAGCAGAGTCACCAATCAACAGAACTTGTTTTATTACAGCTTTTTTAGGTTAGTCACTGGCAGTCTATTAGTACACTTCTTAACCCAGGAACTAACAAAAATTATCCCTCCTCACCCAATACCCCACCATCACACATAACAGAAGAAGTCAAAAAATGTTTAATAAAATCCATATCAGATCTACTCACCTCTAAAACTAACCCAGGAACTTCCAACCCAAACTTACCACCAAACCTAAACAACTCTACTCTAACCAGTACTGACCAAGCCCACAACTACACTAACAACCAACAACACAACCCTAACAATTGGTTCTCCTTTCAACCCATACCTACCTCCACAATTAGAAAGCTGCTGTTCAAACTAAAACCCAGCTCTACATCAGCCAACAACTTTTCACGCCAACATCTAAAACTCTCAGCTGATTCAGTAGCATACCCAATAAGTATCCTAATTAACAGATCACTCTTTGAAATTACAGTCCCAACAGTATGAACAATGTCTCATATAACACCAATCCATAAAAGGACAGTCCACAGAAACATCTAACTTCAGTGCAATATTCATTTAACATTTATTAACCGGGAAAGTCTGAATTGGAAGAAACATTCCAGATGCTTTTCTTTGCAACATAGGAGGAAATCTACATGAATGCAGGGAGGACATGCAGACTTTGCACAGCAGGCACCCCAGCTGAGATTTGAACCAGAGACCCTCATGCTGTGAGGTGACAATGCAACCTCTGCACCACTGCGCCATCTGATATCTATGTTATCCCCCAGTATCCAAAATCATGGAAAGGTGTATACACCAACAACTAATGAGATATCTACTCCAAAATAACCTCACTCAAACCCAGCATGGCTTTAGGCCTGACCATAGCACATCCACTGCATTACTATCATTCACAAACACAATTACTCAGGCCAGGGATAAAGGATACCTAGTATATGCAGTATTCCTGGACCTCTAAAAAGCATTCAACACAGTATCACAAAATTTATTGCTAGACACTATTTAAACTGGGATGCTCTACAGCCTCACTTCAATGATTTCAAAGCTATCTAAATGATTGGAGGCAAGCCATTAAATGGGATAACAAACTCTCCCCATACCCTACGGAACCCAACAGAAGTCTCCCAAGGGTCCAAATTAGGACCACTACTTTTCAATATATTCACCAATAATTTGTACATTTCTCTGCCCCAGGACATTTAATACAATACTCAGATGATTCAGCATTAATCTGCATTTCCTGTACTCTCCAAGAAATACAAAACAAAACCCAGCACTCATTCACAGCAACAAAGACATGACTCACTAAGTCCCAACTCTTTCTAAATCCCCAAAAAACTAAAACCATACCATGGGAATCAACAAGCTCTTTTTTCCATGCAGGAACAGTGTAGCCACTCCTGGATGGAATATGGCCGCCAAGCAATCCAGTAAACTACTGTTCTGACATGCAAGAGCCTCCCTACACTATTCCTGCATGGACACCACTGCATAATGCTAATTACCTCATTTGCTCATGAAAACCATGCAAATGAGGTGAATTAGTGATTCAGCAAGTAGGCAGGCATCTGTGCAAGAATAGTGTTAGTTGCAGAATATTATGATATTTTGGTTATTATGAAAAGTTTGTTTTCTTTAGATAAGAAATATGATATGGTAGTAGTAGCTGCAGGGATTAATGATGTAGGCAAAATAAATGTCCCACTTTTTTGTAGCCTTATCGAAGAGATGATAGATGAGTAAAAAATAAATGTTTGAGCTTAAGGTAGTAAGTTGTTTTACTAATAATACTAGCCAGATACATTTCTGCAAAAAGTAAAATGGAGGCGTGACAGATCAAATAAGAGCATGTATTATAATCTTTGGGCATGCCAGTGGCCAAATATATGGCCATTGGCATGGAAAAGTTTTTCATTTTTTATAAAAATAAAAGTTATTTTTTGGGCAATCTCGGCAGTTTAAGCATAGGGTAGAGGTGTGCAAACTGGATCGTGCCCAAAATATAAAAAAAAAAATGTGAAAACTCAATTTAAAGGGAAATCTGCATTTTGCCATTATAGTCTATGGCATGCAGAATCAAAACAATACCAGGGAACAGTGTTTTTAAGGGGAAAGGTTCTGGGTATTGCAGTAATTATGGACTAAGGGAGTTGGACATGCAAATGAGGGGAAATTTACTGAATCACAGAAATATTCTAAGTGCCAAACTGCACCTAACCATGTAGGTGCTATAATATGACTGTGGAAGCAGGAGGAGCAACAGACATGAAAAGGGGGTGTGTCATGCACGGTGTAAGCAAATTGGAGCCCTATGGCCCCAAGATAAGCTTAGCTAAGCACAGCTAAGCAAGGGTGTGTGTCTGAGGCTGTATTGACTTATCCCATGAAATGAAGAGCGTGTTTGCATACAGGGAGGGCCATTTCTTTGTGTTTACATTAGCTAAACAGGTTTGCGCACCACTCACCAGGTCTAACAAAAAAAAAAAAAAAGAAAAAGAAAAAACCCGGAAATAGCAGGACTGTTTACATTTGGGCACTGGGTTTGAGTGGTGCAACATGGGGCTTAAAAGGGGCAGAAATGGAAAAGCATAAAAAGGAAAATAGCAGAATAAAAGCAATCAAGAACAAATTACATAGCTAGCAGGTGGAATGCATCATAGTCAGCTAATCATACAGGCGGCATCTGCAGCAAAACAGTATAAACTATGCAAACACCTTACAGTCGGGGTTTTCCAACAAACCCTGCTCCATTGATGAACACATGTGGGGGAATTTTAACTGGAAAAAATGTTAGGGGCTGCCATTGCTTTGATCCATTGGTATGTGCTAGAAGTTGAGGGTGGTGACGAGGATAATGCTGAAAACCACCACAGACCGAGGTGGAGAAGAGTTTTCAGACCCAGGGAAACTTACCAGGGGCTAAATGATCTGGAGATAGTAGAGCGCTATAGGGTGGACAGAGACATACTTCAGAAAATCATCAAGCTGTGCCAGCCTCAAGTCAGACCTAGAGCCAACAGAGGGGAACCCATCCCAGTGGATGCCAAGGTATGTGTAGTTTTAAGAATACTAGCTACGGGTACTTTCCAAAGACCTACTGGGGACGCCATCGGGGTCTCACAGACATCTGCATCCAGGGTATTCCAATAGTTCCTGGATGCCATGCTACCACATGCTGGTTAGCACATTTACTTCCCCAAAACCCATGAGGAGAGGATCAGCAGTATGCATCTCTTCCACCAGAAGAGTGTAGCAGAATACTCAGAGGTACTGGGTGCAATAGACTGCATGCACATCCACATCAAAGCACCAGCTGGTGAACAGGGTAGGGTCCACATAAACCGCAAGGGATTCCCCTCCATCAACTGCCAGGTCATGTGCAATGCCCAGGGCATTATCATGAATGTGTGTGCTGGCAGCCCTGGAAGCTATCATGACTCCCACATCTGGCATTCATCACAGCTGTACCAGGCATTTGCCAGTGGGGGCATCACATATGGCCATCTGGTGGGGGATGCTGGCTATACACTGGAGCCTTGCATGATGACACACATTAGAAATGCACACATACCCATACAAGAATGCCATAACGAGGCACACGCACAAACCAGAATCATTATTGAAGGTATGTTTGGGTTGCTCAAGTCACGGTTCCACTGCCTTGACATATCTGGTGGAGCCTTGCAGTACTCTCCAGCCACATGTGCACACATGTTCATAGTATGTGCCATGCTACACAATATGATCTTGGAGAAACAACTGCAGCAGGAACAGCAAAGAGAAGGGCCACACAGACCACCACCAATGCCATGGTCCCCACCGGCATAGAGGGAATCAGAGGAGGAGGCCCCTGAGCCTGCTCCTGTAGGCAGATGGAGGAATGCTCTGTATGCACATGCCTTAGCAAAGAGGCAGGGCATAGCAGACACACACACACACTGACACTGTAGGGAACCCAAGGACTGGCACCTCTCACTGACTTGCACACACAGTAAAATGGATGACACACACATCACATTACCTGTAACTTACCATGTATAGGCAATATACTGTGTGCATCCAACATAGGTGGCCCTCAAGAACTGTCCTCACAACTGCCACTGGTACAAGGTAAATCAGTCTTCTTAACAATAAATGAATGGATTAGTATGTTTTGGTAGCATATCTATGGTAATGCTGCATACATGCAAGCAAGGGAATGGGGTAGCCTACTGAGATAGCAGCAGACAACTGACAGCTTTGTGGGACACCAGAAAATGTCTGCCCAAAACTGGCTTCCCCACACTAAGCAGTAGTACCCACGATGGCACATCCCACTGCAGTATATGTGTGGGGAAAACTAAAAGGGGGGGTCATAGATCACATAGATCACAGGCATGAATGTCAGTGTGGGGGTCCAATACCCACCAGTGATAGCACAGCAGGACTCGCAGTTGCAGTAAGGCTATGAAGAGTAAGAAGTCTGAAACTCAAATGTATGCCATTACAATCTGATTTTACTGATATGCCTGCAGTCCTCAAGTCAGGGCACAATAGTATGGTAAATAGAACCAAAATGTAAAGCAAATATCAGCACAGTCTGTGAAAATGTGTACAGTTGACAGGTGTGCCCCCCTATATACCCCAGAAATGCAGTAACATGTATGTTTGCAGGGAAATAGTAGCATAGCATACATTGGCAGGCTGTACCAATACACATGAAAACATGTTGCCTGTCCACAATATGCTGGGGTCAATGAGCTATGTGTGGTTAATACTGTCAGGATCTGGCCAGCATGTTTTCTTGGCAGTCATCTTATAGTGCCATAGGTACAGTGTCATCTTTGACAGGGCCATGTGCAGATAACTTCAGTACCAACTGTTATGGATGTTAGTGGCACCCACTACTCAACCACCGACATACCTGGAAGTCACAGTGCTATGTGGAATATACTACACATTTAATGGACATCTTGATGGATGTGTAGCTGAGGTGCTAAGGCTTTTGTGAATATACTGCTTTTTGGTACTGTTGCCAGTAGTTATTTTCAATAATCCTTTTTTCTTATGTTTGCTTTTGCATATAATGGACATCCCTGCACAGTAGAATGCACTCTGTACCCACACGCATAACTCCCAACCTCTGACAGCAAGACATCTGGACAAGGGCAGAAATAAAAGTGAAACAAAGGCACAATGATTGGCATGTGTTGTAAATATCACCCTTACATACTGAGAAAGTTGGTAGGGAGAGGAGTTTGAAGTAGTGGGAATTGTCTGAAGGTTATGTAGTCTGAAACAGTAATGTTTGTCAATATTTTGCAACATCACTCTTCAATTATCTGTAACTAACTTGCCATAAAAACACAAATTTATGTAGATAGGATGAAACCTCTAGCCAACCACCTGGACAACCTTCCAAAAAATGTACAGGTGCAAGGTATGAACACACAAGGATATGACATCTCAAGTTAGAAAGATACTGCACAAGCAGGAAATCCACAGCCAGTATATCATTGCTAGATTGTTTACACAGTGCATCATCACTCAACTGGCTGTAGCCACACATCATAAATGGTCTTGTTGGGCAAGAATGTACATAGCTGCCCTCATAATATTGGTATATGCATCACACAACTAGTATTCCTCTGGTACAGCACTGTGATGATCTGAGGATGTCTGGCACTAGGTAATGGCACAATACATTGCAGTGTCAGACTACAGATATGTCAGAAAATGTCTGCTAAACAAACCCAGTATCCTGAGGAAAGTCCTGTGTACTCCTGAAAGGTATGGCTGTAGCACACAAAACCCTGGACTGGAGTGCACCTATCTCTTGAATATAGTCCCACTCTAACTATAGAATGTAACACTGGGCATGCTCCTACACTTAGAGAATCTCAGGACATGTTGGAACCCACATTGGACTATATGACTGTATTGTGTATATATGTCTGTACATACAGACAGCTATGTACACCTTAACTGTCCCCACACACACACATCAGACAGAATTACCCTCAGCTAGCTGTAGGTGGCCCATATGTGATATATATGCATCTGTTGCATGAGATACACAGACATATATATGGGCAACAGATATATGTCAAGCATACCCACATAGATGTGGGGAAGTGAGAGACAGGGATAGAGAGAGGGAGAAGGAGAGAGAGAGAGACAGGGGGATACAAACAGTGTGAATCACACATACACAGATACCCTGAATGGCATACAGTGATGTTCCACCTTGGACAGTGGCATGCCAGTTGTAAACTGTTGCAAGTGCCAGCATAAAAGGTGATCCACATTGTTTAATAGTACTGAGGTTTGGTTTATAATATCACATCACCTGCATGTGTGTGTGTGTGTGTGTGTGTGTGTGTGTGTGTGTGTGTGTGTGTGTGTGTGTGTGTGTGTGTGCGTGTGTGTGTCCATAGGTCTAAGTATTAAGAGACTGTTCCCACTTAGTACACTTCACATTGCCTGACTTCACAAGATCTGCTGCTGTCATTCACCTTAGAAGTACCATTGGACACCTGCCACCTCTATAAGCTCTGTAGCTCATGTGATAAATGCATACCACTGTAGTACAAATAACTAGATAGGTTAAGGGTCCTAATATCAATACTAGCAAGTGTGTGTGTGTGTGTGTGTGTGTGTGTGTGTGTGTGTGTGTGTGTGTGTGTGTGTGTGTGTGTGTGTGTGTGTGTGTGTGTGTGTGTGTCTGTGTGTGTGTGTGCATATGTGTGTGACAATTGTGTATGTGAGAGTGAGGGTGTGTGTGTTTGTTTATAAGTGAAGCAGTTTTAGGCCATTCCCACCCACAGCACTTCCCAGTACCCCACTTTATCAGTCCTGCTGATGTCATTCACCTTAGCACCTTTGGCCAGTTGTCAGCCCAGTAAACTCCATAGCTGTGCAATAACTGTTTAATACTATAGCACAAATCACTAGATAGGCAGGGGTTCTACTCTCAGATCTGGCAAATTTGTGTGAGTGTGCAGGTTTGTAAGAAGAAGTATTTTGATAAGTTTTCCACCCAGTACCCCACTTTATCAGTCCTGCTGATGTCATTCCCCTTATCAGCACCTTTGGCCAGTTGTCAGCTCAGTAAGCTCTGTAGCACATGCAATTACTGTGTAACACTGTAGTACAAATCACTAGATAGGCAGGGGTACTGCTCTCAGATCTGACAAACGTGGGTGTGTAAGTGTGTATGTTTGTAAGAAAGATTATTTTGATAAGTTTCCCACCCAATGCCCTACTTTATCACTCCTGCTGATGTCATTCCCTTTATCAGCACCTTTGGTCAGTTGTCAGCCCAGTAAGCTCTGTAGTGCATGTGATAACTGTTTACTACTATAGAACAAATCACTAGATAGGCAGGGGTTAAACTCTCAGATTCAGCATGTGTGTGTGAGTGTTATGTTTGTAAGAAGAAGTATTTTGATAAGTTTCCCACACAGCACCCTACTTTATGAGTCCTGCTGATGTCATTCTCCTTATCAACACCTTTGTCCAGTTGTCAGCCCAGTAAACTCTGTAGCTCATGTAATAACTATGTAAAACTATAGTACAAATTGATACAAAGGCAGCGGTTTTACTCTCAGATCTGGCAAAGGTGTGTGTGGGTGTGTAAGTGTGTATGTTTGTAAGAAGAAGTATTTTGATAAGTTTCCCACCCAGTGCCTTACTTTATCAGTCCTGCTGATGTCATTCCCCTTATCAGCACCTTTGGCCAGTTATCAGCCCAGGAAGCTCTGTAGCACATGGGATAACTGTGTAACACTATAGTACAAATACTGGCAAATAAGTGTGTGTGTGTGTGTGTGTGTGTGTGTGTGTGTGTGTGTGTGTGTGTGTGTGTGTGTGTGTGTGTGTGTACCACCCTGTACATTTCCCATCACCCTACTTTACAAGGCCTGCTGAAATTCAACTTAGAAGTACCTTGGTGTGTGTGTCTGTGTGTGTGTGTGTGTGTGTGTGTGTGTGTGTGTGTGTGTGTGTGTGTGTGTGTGTGTGTGTGTGTGTGTGTGTGTGGGTGGGTGTGGGTATGCATGTGTATGTCCATGTGTGTTTGGGTTGAGAATCATATCATGTGTGGGGTATACCATTTTGTGTTGTGTACCACCCTGTATATTTCCCATCACCATAATTTAGAAGGCCTGGTGATGTCAATCACCTTAAAAGTACCTTGGGACAAAGTGAATTCATATAAGACTTGACGTGTCTGCTAATTGTATGATACTATAGTAGAAATAACTACATAGATAGAGATCTAATCTCAATGTGGGCAAGGGTGTGTGTGACATTTGTGTGTGCAAGAGTAATGGAATGTGTGTTTGTTTGTAGGTGAAACAGAGTTAGGACATTTCAACCCACAACACTTCCCAGTGCCCCATTGTATCAGTCTTGCTAACATCATTTTCCTTATGAGCACCTTTGGCCAATTGTCAGCCCAGTAAGCTCCATCACGCATGCAATAACTGTGTAATACTATAGTAAAAATCACTAGATAGGCAGGGGTTCTACTCTAAGGTCCGACAAATGTGTGAGTATGTATATAAGTATGTGTGTATGTTTGTAGAAGTATTTTGATAGGTTTCCCACCCAGTGCCCCACTTTATCAGTCCTGTTGATGGCATTCCCCTTATCAGCACCTTTGGCCAGTTGTCAGCCCAAGAAGCTCCCTAGTGCATGTGATAACTGTGTAACACTATAGTACAAATCACTACATAGGCAGGGGTTTCACTCTCAGATCCAACAAATATGTGTGTGTGAGTGTGTGAGTATGCTTATAAGAAGTATTTTGATAATTTGCCTCCCAATGCCCTACTTTATCAGTCCTGCTGTCATTCCCCTTATGAGCACCTTTGGCCAATTGTTAGCCCAGGAAGCTCCATAGCATGTGAGTTAACTGTGTAACACTATAGTCCAAATCACTAGATAAGCAGAGGTTCTATTCTCAGATCTGTTTAATGTGGGTGTGTAAGTGTGTATGTTTGTAAGAAGAAGTATTTTGATACATTTCCCACCCAGTGCCCCACTTTATCAGTCCTGCTGATGTCATTCCTGTTATCAGTACCTTTGGCCAGTTGACAGTTCAGTAAGCTCTGTAGCACATACAATAACTGTGTAACACTATCGTACAAATCACTAAATAGGTAGGGGTTCTAATCTTAATACTGGCAAGTGAGAGAGAGAGAGTGTGTGTGTGTGTGTGTGTGTGTGTGTGTGTGTGTGTGTGTGTGTGTGTGTGTGTGTGTGTGTTGAGTATCATATTATCTGTGGGATATACCATTTTGAATTGTGTACCATCCGTACACTTTCCATCACCCTAGTTTACAAGACCTGAGCGGTGTGGCACATCTGATAACTGCATAACACTGTAGTAGAAATAACTAGATGGGTAGGGGTTCTAATTTCAATACTGGCAACTGTGTGTGTGTGTTTGGGTGAGAATCATATCCTCTGTGGTTATACCATTGTGATGAGTGTACCATCCACACCTGTTTACTACCTCCAGATGGCATTACTTTATATAGTGTGGTAATGTCATCTGACTCACATGCAGCATGTTAAACTGTTGTACAGGTCATACCAATCATCTGTACAGATGTTTAAAGAATATCTGGATGTTTGCCACCCATATGTAGTCTGTGGCCCCCTAACAGTGGCCATGTATGTGATATTGTTGCCAAATAGGTCACAGTTAGTGTACTGACACACATACCAGCATCAGATGTCATACCTGACTGAAGCATCATGCTGATACAATGTCTGTTACCCTATCACTTGTCCAGAGTTGTAGGAGCAATAGATGACTCCAGCTGCTATTTCTGGTGGGTTATCTCACCATCCATGAAGGCATTCACAACATTACATGTTATAAGAGGTAGTGAGGTATGTCCCATGCATATAACCTATGGGGGGCATGTCATGTGTATGTTGCACTATAGCACATTAAAGTGCATATGTAGGCTTACAAATCTGTGTATTGCCAACTGCGTTTGTGTTACTGTATGCACATCCCCTGTGTCAGACTTTACTGTGTGTATGCAAAGAATATACCATTTTGCCTCCCTGTTCCACCCCATGAATGCAGGAATACATACCACAATCCTTTCATACACAGTACCCTGCATGCCTCACCAACTGCATCAGGGTTGAGTGTATGGGAAAGAAATGGCAGGAACAACAGGTGCTGACACATGAATCTGTTGTGGTCAATCTAATGGCTAAGCTTGAGAGGGACCCACTGACAGTACTCCAGTAATCTGCTCCATATGTATGAGCCTGTGGTACTACACAACACTGAGATGACATGTCTGAAGGCTACATG
The DNA here is from genome assembly GCF_019279795.1 of Protopterus annectens. NCBI lineage: Eukaryota > Metazoa > Chordata > Ceratodontiformes > Protopteridae > Protopterus > Protopterus annectens. The sequence continues at coordinate 1,323,124,468 of NC_056744.1, forward strand.
TCTGTGGCAAGGGGTATGTATGCAAGGTCACACTGTCTGACAACAGTGTACATCACACACTGTTGCATGCATACACACCTGGTAAACTTACATATAAAGATTTACCTTGGTTATGAAATGGTTAATGTATTTCCACTCTGCCATACTCCACGTTGGTAATATCTACAGGGCCACAGCCTACAGACACACAGACACCTGGAACAGAAACAGAATACAGCATGTCAGACTACATATAGTCAGTAGCACTAACAGCAGTAATGTATCATGGCTATTAAGGTACATGCACCTTTATATGTACCCATAACAAATGCAAGTAGACAGCACCTTAAACAGTATTACATAGCTACACTGTACTATATTCACCCTGTGCATCAGACCCATATTAGCCTGTCCCTGCATCAATGGTATGGATGACAGGGATGTGGCACAACTATCATCATAAGCACAGAGTGTGGAGTAGGTTTGCCAGAGGCCTAGGCTGGGCCATATGGTTAACATCCATGTGTGTGTGTTTGGAGGGGTACCTATAGATGGGCTTTGCAGAGGTGCTGTATGTGTCTGGAGGTGACCTGCCTGTGAAACAGATTGTGTGTATATATGCACACAGTCATGCCTTGTGGCTGCCCTTCACAGAGGTATGTTGGACAGTTGTGGACCGTACATGACAGGGTGTCCAGTTCACTGTCTCTGACCACAGACATGGGAACTGGTCCTGACAGGGCTCTCACTGGAAGCACCAGGCCCAAGGACGGATGCAGTACTGCTTTCTGATGGTGACTACTGTCTGCTGGATCCGTGTCCCTGATGGAACTGGCTAGAACCATGTGTCATGTCCTGCTCTGTTGTGATATGGACAGCAACCCACCTTTGGTAGTGCTGGTGTCACTGCCACTACGGGAGTGTGAAGGTGCACAGCCCTGTAGACTCTCAGCTGATGTTGGTGCTGACCTACGTCCACTTGGCTGATTCCCATTTCCCACCACATGTTCTAGCACAGACATGCCATGATTGAGGATTGCCAAGGTCTCACCCCACCATCTATTCATGACCTCAGTATTTTGGTGTGTGGCTCCAACAAGCTCATGTATGTTGCCATCTAATGCAGGAAGCATTGCATCCACCACCCTGAGTATTTCTCTGGTGTTGCATTCACTATGTGCCGGTGCATCCAGACAGATTGAAACATGCATCTGGTGACACCTGCTGTGGCACTTGTGACAGTGGCGTGATGAGCAGCAGTCCTCCTGTGCGCACCCCTGTCCATCTGCCTGTGTAGAACTTTGCCTGCACTCTAGCTATGGCCATTGTCTACACTCACACCTGCCACAGTCACCAAACTAGCCTGGTCCATGCCACCACCTGTCAAGTGTCCATCATCTGTGGCTGCTGGGGATGGGGCATGTGTGGGCATTATGACTGTGTGTGGAGACATTGCGGATGACTATGTGATGCCAACCAATGGCACAGATTCTGCCCCTGACAACACCACTTGTGCCTGAATATGACCATCACCATTGCCAGAGTCTGCAGAGACACTGAAATCAGATTCTGAGCAGGAAGGACCGGAACCACCATGACCACCTGTGGGAGAAAGTCAACATATGTAAATTAATACCTGCACTATACCATTTGCTACACACACACACACACACACACACACACACACACACACACACACACACACACGCAAACACATGCAAACACATCCAGGTGAGGTGGCAGACAGGCATTACACAGACCTCACAATAGCCAATTGGTGACATTAACAACAAAGTCAGACCACTACATAGACACCCTGGACAGGCCCTCAACATCATGCAGTGCAGTCCTTTCCACTTAATGTTACTACTTATATACACCTCTGTGATATGTGAGCAGTGTTAGTAGGTGATGGGCCTTCATGTAGCACACACTGCACCCACGTGCACATAATTGCTGTTCTCCTGTATAGCACAGTGGGAACTCCTGCAGAACATTCCTCTCAACTGTGCAGAGTTTTGCTGAATGTCTACATGTGTGGCTCATATTTCTGGTTTGTTCATCATAAATCCTGTGTTTGTCTGACACATTACTGGGATGATATGAGGACTGGTGTCACTAATTAATGGCATATTTTGAGTCTCACATGTCAAAACCTGGAGTACATATATATTACAACAGAACAGGTTACACTAACAACCTTCCAAGCTTACAGTGGATATTATAAGTGTAGACACCCCTGTTAACATGCCATGTTTGTCTGATATATAACATGAGACCACATAAATCATGTGATAACATTTCCCACCTTTAATGTGACCTATAACCTGTGCAATCCAATTGAAGAACAAGCACATCGGTTAGGGGTAACATGTAGAAGTTGAAATACATACATTAGGCTGGTTGCATGACTGTAAATCCTCTTAAACTAGTACTTTGTTAAATCACCTTTTGATTTCATAACAGCAGTCAGTCCTCTTGGGAAGATGTGTATCAGCATGGCACATCTTGACTTAGCAATATTTGTACACTTTCCCTTGCAGAAGCCCTCCAACTCTGTCAGATTGAGAGGGCATCACTTCTGCACAGGCCTCTTCAGGGCACCCCAGAATTTTTCTATTGGCTGTATGTGTGGACGGTGACTGGGCCATTCCAAAATGTTGATTGTCTTCTGGTGAAGACATTCTTTTATGGATTTTGATGTATGGTATGGGTCATTGTTGTGTGGAAAGGTGTAAGTCTTGTCCATCCACAGCTTTCTAGCTGACACATGAAGATTTTGGGCCAAAAGGGACTGGTATTTTGAACTGTTCCTAATCCCCTCCACCTTGTTTAAAGACCCACGTCCAGCTTATGAACAGCAACCCCAAAGCAGGACACTGCCATCACCATGGTAATGGTGTTCTTTTTGGTGATGCACAGTGTTGTTCTTGTGCCAAACAAACCTTTTGGTATTATGGCCATAAAGTGCAACCTTGGTCTCATTACACCATAACACATTTCCCCACATGCTATTGGGAGACCTGATGTATTTTTCCTGTGAAATTCACCAGACCTGGATATTGTTGTGTGTGTGAGAAGGCTTCCCTCTTTCAAACCTACCCCATAGGCCAGACATGTGGAGCATATGGGAGAATGTTGTCACATGTAGTACTCAACTGGTACTTGCCACAGATTCCTGCAACTCCTGCAGTGTTGCTATAGGTCTCCTGGTAGCCTCCCTGACCAGTTAGGGTCTTCCCTTTTCCACACATTTGGAGGGATGTGCAGTTATTTGTAATGTCACTGTTGCCCCATATTTCACCACCATTTGATGACTGTCTCCACTGTGTTCCATGGTATATGCAATGCTGTGGAAATGTGTGTGTGCCCTTCTCTGGGCTGATACCTTTCACAAATGAGATCCCTTTGCTGCTTTGCAAGCTGTATGTGAACTATGGCTGTTGTTGTAGCAGGCAACTGAGTAAATTTAGGATAATCCTGGTAGGACAGCTGACCATTATTTGCTGTTAATCCTGACCATTATTTGCTGTTAATCAAAGAGTCTTTGTAATTAATGGCAGGTGTCTACCCAAGAAGACATAATGTTGTAATAATATTGAAAGCTGCTTCAACACAGTATTTCCTTCAGCCTGTGCACACATATGCATCTAGCTTCTTCTAAGTTTTTTATGTGTCATAATTGTTCTCCTAACAAATTTGTTTTACAATTGAATTGTACAGGTTATAGATCACATGAAAGATTAGAAATGTTTGAAAATGTTTTATTGTGCTCTCATTTTTGTATATCATAAATACCTGGCATTCTAACAGGTGTATGTACACCATTTATATGCACTGTATAACATTAATTTATAAAATATGTCCCTAGTTTTGGGCCTTTGTCCCCCCATTTTGTCAGTCTTTGCCCAAATTTCTTGCAATGACAGGTTGTGAGGTATGCTACAGATATGTGACATCTCCTGCAAATAGGCCCCTGTGATGACCACTTGTGATGCAATGCAATTAACTCCACCGCAAGTGAACATGCAGATATTGCAAAATGGCTGAGAGTAACAGCTGTGTGCATGGTCACACGCATGACCTTATCATGCCTGAGGTACTGGTGAGCCACAACAGGAAAATCCCATATGGCTGCTGTCTCACATGCAGACCTGAGGGACCTATGCAGTTGTGGGGTTGAGGTATTGTCAGCAGATTCACATTTAGCATTGGTACAAGATGAATGCTACATTTCTGCACAGGTACAGTACAAGCTATGATAGTACATTATTTGCTGTCCCTCACCATAGATGTGCACTTGTGTGCATTACTAAACCCCACCCACAAATGCAGTTTGAATTGACATATGCATCTAGATACTCTATAGAAGACAGTATGACTGCAAAATGATTAAATTGATGTGCACTGTGGCCTTACCTGGACACTCTTTGTCTGTTGCTTGGGTGCCACCCACCTCCACGACTCGTGTTTCATGTGTTGGCAGTTGTGTGGGGGCTGCCCCAAAGTTGGCAAGGTGCTCCTCTGTTTATGTAAGTGTGGCCTGTGTGGCTGGTCCCTCATCTGTAGCAGTATGGTCTCTGGCCATGGCAGCAGCCCTTTGCTGGTCACGACATCGTATGTGCAGCCATGGATGCCCAAGGTGTTCACTCTGTGGGCAAGGTCATCCTACAGGTAGTCTACTCCCACAGATTTTATTGGCTCTGGCCGTACAGCACCACATGGTGCTGTATTATTGCATCAGTAATAGCTGCATTCTCCTCTGCAGTGTATACTGGCTGACACTGCATGCCACCTGGAAGACATAAACAGGGAAACACATCACAAAACCTCAGACATTGCCCAGAGTTATTTACAGAGCCAGCATATCAATATTGCCTACCATTAGCCACCACTTACAACCACATCATACCCCTGTCATCTATCAGCACAGGATGAACCTGTATTGCACTCCTGGTCCTGATGTGTCATGTTTCCCCCAATGAGGGCCTGTACATTGCATAAGCCACCACTCATCATTCACATTTGTGTAGACGGATGACAGTGGCAGTCTTCCCAGCAGATGGGATGTTAGTGGTGCTCACACTTGCTTGCATACAGTCTGTAATGCAGCTGGAAGCATAGGCCTGAGTTCATGTAGGATACAGACAGGAATGTTCTCAGTTCCTATGGAAATTTGATTTTGTTGACTTTGATTAGGCAGTATGCACCTGCTCCCTGATGATCCACCTACACTGATGGTGAACCAGGGGGGTGATGTTTGCCCTAAACCTGTCTGCAGCATGTTGGCTATAGCTATGGTGTGTGTGTATGTGGTGTGATTGACCACCATTATATGGTGGGTGGGGTACTTTATTTATTTTATTTTACTTTATTTATTTTACATTTGTTGACCGGGCTAGTCCAACTGGATACATGTTCATTTTCAGTAGAGGCCCATGAAGAAAAGCTCCACTAACAGTTACTAGACATATAGATACAATATGTTTTTAAGGCAAAGCAATACAAGTTATTTAGATGATAGGTAAACATAAATAAATTAAACAAAAGTTTACAAGACAAATGGAGAAATAATATAAACAAGAGTTATAGACAAATATATACTATTTTATAGAGAGTATGCCAGGAAAGGACAAACTACTATAGTACCTTCTATGATACACTATCTAGTACATAACTTTGTTACCTGATAGCAAAATATATTCAGAGATTAGTAGGAAGGAGTGCATAGCAAAAGCAGATGTGAGATAAGCTTAGCAAAGTATGAAGGATGAAGTGATTAATCTGGGTTAGTGCATGGACATAGCCAGTTATTTTTAAGGTATTCTTTGAGTTGCTTCTTGAAGAGTGGTGTAGAGGACAGAGATGGGAGGTCTTTTGGGAGAAGGTTCCAAGTTTTCCCCACAGAGTTGGAAAACAGAGAGTCCCCAGCTTTATTGTGGGACTTATGTATTGATATTTATTTCTTTCCTGAGCATAGGGTAGATAGATTTATGTAGGGGGTAACCAGGCTAGTAAGTAAAGGTGTGTTACTAGGATGGTGGAGGATCTTTTGTGTGATAGTAAATTGATAAAAGAGAAGTTGATTATGGAGTTCCAGCCAACCCAGTTGTTTTAGATTATGACAATGGTGGGTTCTAAATGGGGAACTTGTGGCAAATCTGGCAATGTTATTGTATGAGTTTGTAAGTTTGTTGAGGTTACTTTTAGAAAGATTGGTATAAATTGGAGAGGCATAGAAGAGGGTAGACATAAGATAGGTGTGGGCAATAGTAGTTCTAGCTGTAGCAGTAAGGATTTAATCCTATAAAGTGATCTTAGCTTTCTGTTCACTGATTTTATTGTGTTGTTTATGTGTGTCAAAGGTGAGGTTATTATCAATTGTTACTCCTAAGAGTTTGGTAGTTGGGTCAGGAGATATAACAGTACCATTACTGGATAACACTGTGAAGGCTATTTGTGTGGACTTTTTGTAGGGTTAAAGAGCAGTAATTTGTTTTTTGGGGGGGTTCAGGAGTAGGCAGAGCTGTAGGAACCAGTCTTCCACAATGTTCAGTACCTTTTGGGTGAGGGACTGGAGTTTAGTTAAGGAAGTAGCGGAGCAAATTAATGTTGAATCATCTGCATATTGTATGCAGGTAGCTTGAGGAATAGTTAAGCTGAGGTCATTAATGAAAATTGATAATAGGAGGGGGCCCAAAATAGAGCCCTGAGGGACACATTGGGTGACAGGACGATTTGTGGATAGTGTGTTATCCCACAGCACAGCTTGTTGACGGTTCTCCAGGTAGGAATAGAACCATTTTAGTGCTAGTGAATCAAGAGAGAAAGATTTAAGTAGATTAATAAGAAGCTGATGGTTAACCATATCAAAAGCTTTTGAGAGGTCAATGAAAAGTGCAGCAGATAGAGTGTTGTTATTACGATTTTGTTGATGCAGTCAGAAAAAGGTAAAAGGGCAGAGGTGGTACTATGGAATGGCCTAAAACCATGCTGACAGGTAGCTAGTAAGTTATTTTGGCGAAGGTGGTTGAGTAGTTGTCGGAGGATACATTTTTCCATTATTTTTGCTAAGGTTGGTTGAAAGTTGGAAAGGTCAGTGGAGTTCCCACTCTTATGTAAAGGGATGATATGGGAGATTTTCCAGATAAATGGGATAGTTCCTTCAGAAATTGTTCTATTTATTAGGATAGAAATGGGATAGACTACAACTTTGGCTGCTTTTTGCAGGTATTCAGTTGGTAGGAGGTCTGCTGAAGGGGTGCATGGCTTTAGTTTTAGGAGAAGAGTGCAAATGAGGGATGTAGGGACTGGTTGTAGGTGGAATGATGGTTGTAAGCTAGATGAGGCAGATGACATACATGGTTTAACAGGGGTAGATAATTTGCTAGTGATTGGATAGCTTCAGTAAAGAAGATATTGAAGGTATCGGCAATATGCTTAGGATTGTTATTGATGGTATCTGATGTGGTTGGTGTTTTGGTGTGACCTGGGTGTAAGAGTTTGTTTATGCTTGACCAGCATTTTTGTGGTTTATGTTTGTGGGTCTTCTGGAGCTGAAAGTAGAAGTTTTTTTGTCAGTCATTATAGATCTTTTAGCAGCATTTCTCAATTGTTTAAATTCTAGATAGCTGTTGGGTTTTTAGAAGCTCTCCATTTGGCACATAGTTTGTTTCTGTGCGACATTTTTAATCTGGTTTCATTAGTAAGCCATGGAGCAGCTTTAGTCCTAATTCCGATAGTGTGTAAGGGGACATGATAGTCTAGAATTTGTAAGAATTTACGGTTAAAGTATGAAACTGACTCCTCTAGCTAGAGGTGTTTCAGTGGTGACCAGTCAAATGCTTTAAGTTCAGCCTGGAAGCATTCATGGCTAAAATTTTTATTGGATCGAAAAGTCCTAAAGAAATTAGAGTTGGGGATATTTAGTCTTTGTCTGATGACATAGGTTAGTGAATGATCACTAAGGTCATCAGGAAGATTACCTGTTTTATATATAGATGGGTGATTGTTAACTAGGATCCAGTCTAGGGTGCTTTCTTTGTTGTTAGGTTTATTGATTCTAGTAGGGCAAGTAAGGATTTGGCAGAATTGGTAAAGGTTAATATGGGTAGTAGGCTTGGGTGAGCTACAAATAGTCCAGTCTATATTAAAGTCACTAAGCACTATTGTTTCTTGAGGTAGGTAAGTGGAGAGGCAGGTAAGTAAATTTTCAAGAGTATTAATATTGTTTCCAGGAGGGAGGTAGGAGCAAATTAAATAGATGGATTTATAGGTATTTATTTGAAGTTTAGCAGAAAGGATTTCAGCATTACTGCCAGTAGGGAGCTGCACATTGAAAGAAGTGATGTGTAGCCATGACTTATAAAGAATGGTTACTCCTCTACCCTTTTTGGTTTTACGGTTTAGTCTTAATATATTGTATCCAGGTGGGGTGATTTCATTGTCCTTTGTAGATGGTTTTAGCCATGTTTCAGTAAGACATAGGATGTCAAAGGAATGGACATCTAAGAGAGCATGCAGATGGGGTATTTTATTGTTAATACTACAAATATTAAGATGAGCTATAAGGAGAGAGTCAGATGATTTATCTGGGTTGCAGGAGGTGGATGGAATGAGTGTTTGGGGATTGCAGCTATCTTTGTTGTAGGGACCAGGGTTGGGGTGAATGTCTCCATCTAATAGGAGATAATGTTTCGGTCTATATGTGAACTGTAAAGTTTTAGAGTAGATGTTTAGGGATTTGTTGTATTTGGAATAAGTAATGTGGCCTAGTCTGTGATACTTTGGAAGTAAGTAGATAGAAGTTGCTGTGATATTAATGTGGTTGTAGGGGGTTACATGAGTAGCAGGTAAAGTATGCTGGAAGGGATGTTGAAAGTCACTGAACATGAGATGTTCATAGGCAGTTAGTATGTAGGATACAGATAGGAAAGGGAGGGTAGTACATAGAAGTAATAGTGGTAGGAATGTCGATATAGGTGGTAGGGCCATAGTTAGAAGGATGGTTTTAGAGAAAGTAATAGGAGTAGGGAAGAGTAATATAGGTGTAATAGAGTGTGGGTTAGGAGAGAGGAAGGGAAGTAGTTATATATGGTGTGTTAGCAAAATAAGCAGTAGTAAAGAGTTTGGTGGTGTGAACAAGGTTAATACGCAAAGGAGAGGGATAGGGTGTATTTGGGAAGGAGTTTGGCTTGGGAGGTATAAGGCTAGGACCCCTGGCGTAGGTGAGAATTGGGGGTAGGGAGGGGAGCGGAGTGAGCCCACAGGTGAATGGAGTGGGATGAGCCAAAGGGAGAAACAGATACAGGGAAAAAACAGTCTATAAGCAAAAGCTAGGGGTAGCAGTAGAGAATGGAAAATGTAAGTACAGAGTGAAAAAGCAGAGAGGGTGGGGAAAAAGAGTTTTAGGCAGGAGAAACCTAGGGAGTATGCCTGGGAAGGAGAAACAGCTACAGGGAAAATCAATCTGTAAGCAAACACTAGGAAAAGCAGTAGAGAATGGAAAAAGGTAAGTACAGAGTGAAAAAGCAGAGAAGGTGGGGAAAAAGAGTTTTAGGCAGGAGAAAACATAGGGAGTATGCCTGGGAAGGAGAAAGGTAAGGAAAAAAGGCTCAAGTTCAGTAGAGATAAGAGGGAGCATTAAACTATTTAGGGAGATAGCAAATTACTATGATAATAGTGACACCTAGTGGCGATAGGAGGAAAAGCAAGACTGGGAAGGATACTAAGAAACCCTGATAAAGTATTGGAGAGGGAGGGGAAAAAACAAATAAAAGTTATTAGGGGGACTACAAGGCATGCAGGCTGTGGTCAGCAGCTTAATCGCAAGCAGTACATACACTGGTGAAGAGTACTCACCATTAAACTGTATAACAAGATTTCTAGTATAGGGCTACATACACTGTGTCTTAGGTACTGGGGGATAAGCCACACCGAGGACAAGTGGAGCACTTTAGGCTTCTTCGGTTCTTAATATATAAAGATACCCAGGTAAGATACACTATCTTTGGCAAGATTCAGAGTGAAGGACCAGGGGTAGGAGGACTGTGTCTTAGGTACTGGGGGATAAGCCACACCGAGTGCAAGTGGAGCACTTTAGGCTTCTTCAGTTCTTAATATATTAAGATACCCAGGTAAGATACACTGTCTTTGGCAAGATTCAGATTGAAGGATCTGGGGTAGGAGGCAGGGGGCACTACGAGCAGCCAGACCACAGATCCATGTGGGGAAAGTGGAGCACACACCTTAGTGCATCTAATACATTTTAAATAATTGGGGGAGCTACAAGTAGTCCAACCCACTAGCAATACGTTGGTTTACATCCTATCTAGAAAATAAACAACAAGCAGTACTCTGGGACAATAATCTCTCCACACTTCTACCCATAAACATTGGAGTCCCTCAAGGCTCTATCCTAGGCCCTCTTCTATTTTCCATTTTTATTAATGATCTCAACACTACTTTACCTAAAGCCACCTATATACAATACGCTGATGACTCTACTTTAATCTGTACTGCTAAGTCATCAACCTCTCTTCAGACCATGACCCAAACAGTATTTAACAGCTGAAAAGTGGTTTACCCACCATTGCCTCCTCCTAAATCCCAAAAAAACAAAATTACTGCTTTTCGCTCCCACCCAAAAGTCACCAGAAATCCACTTTACAATTACCTCTAACAATGGAACTACTATTTCCCCTGATACTACCACACATCTCCTGGGCATTACCATAGATAATAAACTCAGCTATGATGACCATATCAATAATGCCATCCAAACTGTTAATAAAAAACTGGGCTCCCTGTATAGAATCAAACCCTACCTCACACCACTAGCTAGAAACTCTATTGCCCAGACTCACCTAATTTCTACCCTATTCTATGCTTCTGCTATATACATCAATCTATCAAAACACAATCTAAACAAATTTGAAACTAGCTATAACAACATAGCCAGATTTGCCACAGGCAACCCCTTTAGAACCCACCACTGTCACAACCTTAAACAACTCGGATGGTCAGAACTACAAAACCATCTACTGTATAATCAACTGGTGATCATACAAAAAATTTTTCATCACCCAAATAATACCCCAATCCTCACTAACCTGATCTCCCCATATAAAAAATCTTGCAACACTTCGCTCTGCAAATAAGTTACTAATTTCCAATATTAAATCTAATAATAAAGCTGGGGACTCACTTTTTACTAATGTTGTGGGCAAAATCTGGAACAAGCTTCCTATGACACTCACATCTCTCTCATCTACGTCTCTTTTCAAGAAACACCTCAAAGAACATCATAAATTCCTCTGGCTTTGTCCCTGTTCTAAACTGAACCTTACTTCTTCCCCCTATTTTTATCTTCTTAATATACCCCTTCCTTCTGTGCTATGTCCTCTCTGCAACAAGATTCTATAGAAGCCATCTGCTTACTAGCCAGTGTTTTTTTTTTTTTCCCCTCTACAACTTTCTTTTTCTTTTTCTCCTTTTTGTCTTATAAATGATAACATTAAACCCTTGAGTTTACCTGTACTTGTGGGTATCTTAAACGATGCATTGACTCTATGCTACTATTCTTAAACATAATTTTTATTTTTTTTTTCTTTCCAAATATTGCTAATTCTCCTATGTATAGCAATTTAGAAATTTGTTAACTATTGTATTTTTTAAGTATTGTAACTTTTTTAAAGTATTGTATTTTTAACTATTGTTTTCTGTAATTTTACTTTGCTTGGAGCTTATCTTCCTGGGCCTCTACTGAAAAGGGACATGTATCCAGCTAGACTAGCCCAGTCAACAAATGTAAAATAAAATAAAATAAAATTGTTTAATATTTGTTGCCTCTGAGATTGCAGACATATGTGAAGACAGCCTTGAGATTGCCCTTGGTGGATTTGTCTAATTTGTACTCATAGTTAGTCTTACAGTAATCCACCTGTGACCTTATATACTCATTCAGATAAAGGTTGACTAGCTGCCAAGTTGGTGCCTGCTCCTACTCTGACATGTACAGCCAATACAGTGACCAGTTATGTGGTTTGTGTATTGCTGCTGTCCTGCAAAGGGGATTACTCTACTTTGGTGGAGACAGGTTTTACAGGTAAGGTATTGCTGAGTCCATACAGCTACTATGTCGGTGGTCATATGGCGGTTTGTAGTAGGCATGGACACAAGGTCATAGCATAGTTGGATGCCTCTTCAATTTCAACCTGATAATCATGCATATTCTACTACCCATGTCTGTCTCAGGCAATGCAACAACCAGTAGCTGTAGAAATCTAACTCTGTTGGATGCACAGAAACTGAGATTACACACATGTATGACATGTACAGCTTATGTATCTGACATTTTGCATCCCATGTCTGTTGTTATGAGGCAACCAGGAACACATACTCATACATAGATGTGCACAGGTAATACCTGACATACATTTCTGTTCTGTGTCAGTATGGCACACTGCATTTACACTCTTGCTGCTCAGCCATTCCTGTCAACCTGTTAGAGTAGGACATCTGGAGGACAGCACACATACATTGGGCACGATGGGCCAAAATTAGTGACACTTTTTTTAATATTGTAACACACTTAAGTCATTTGATAGCACAGTATTCTCTGCATTTACAGAAAGACTCTGGAGGGTGTCCAATGCTCATATGGTAGGAAGAGAGGAGAAAGGCTAGGAGTGTGGTAGTGAGGAGAGGAGCTTTTAATGTTGGCAGTATGACTGGTATGGGGACAGAGCTAGCTGATATGATGGACAGAGTGAAGGCTGATATACTGTGTGTGCAAGAGACCAGATGGAAGCAGCGTAAGGCTAGGTGTATTGGAGTCTGGTCCAAATAGTTCTATCATGCTGTGGATGCAAGGATAAATGGTGTAGGGGTTATCCTGAAGGAACAGTATGGCAAGAGTGTTTTTGAAGGTGAAAAGAGTGTCGGATAGAGTGATGTTAATGAGGCTGAAAATTAATGGTATAGCGATGACTGTTGTTAGTGCATATGCTCCGCTAGTTGCGTGTGCAATGAATGAAACAGAAAAAATTTGGAGTGAGTTAGATGAAGTGGTGATGACTGAACCCATGGGTGAGAGAGTGGTGATTGGAGCAGATTTCAATGACCATGTTGGTGGAGGGAGCAGAGAGGATGTGGAACTGATGGGTAGGTATGGTGTTAAGCAAAGGAATGCAGAAGGTGAGATGGTGGTGGAGTTTGCAAAAAGGATGGACATGGCTGTGGTGAATACATATTTTAACAAGACAGAGGAGCATAGGGTAACATACAAGAGTGGAGGAAGATGCACACAGGTGGATTATTTCCTAGACAGAAGGGCCTGTTTGAAGGAGATTAGAGACTGCAAAGTGATGACAGGTGAAAGTGTAGTTAGGTAGCATGGAATATTGGTCTGTGGGATGACATTGGTGATTGAGAAGAGGAGGAGGACTGCGATGGCAGCACCCAGGATCAGATGGTGGAAACTGAAAAAGGGTAATTGTGAGGCTGAGTTCAGGGAAGAGTTAAGACAGGCATTGGGTGGCAGTGAAGAGTTACCACCTATAGCACAGCTAGTATGGGAGACGACTAGAAAGATGCTTGGTGTGACATCTGGATAGAAGAAGGAGTACAAGGAGACCTGGTGGTAGAATGAGGAAGTACAGGGGAGTATACAGAGAAAGAGGCTGGTGAAGAAGAAGTGGAATTGTGAGAGAGATGAAGAAAGTAGACAGGAGTATAAGGAGATGAGGTGCATGGCACAGAGAGAGTTGGCAAAGGCTAAGGATGAGGCGTATGAAGGGCTATATGAAAGGTTGGGCACTAAGGATGGAGAATAGGTCCTGTACCAATTGGCTAGACAGATGGACCAAGATAGGAAGGATGTGCAACAGATAAGAGTGATAACGGATCATGAGGGAAATTTACTCACAAGTGAGGAGAGTGTGTTTAGCAGATGGAAAGAGTACTTTGAGGGGCTGTTGAATGAAGAGAATGAGAGACAGAGAAGGTTGGATGATGTTGCTATGGTGAATCAGGAAGTGCAACAAATTAGCAAAGAGGAAGTAAGGATAGCTATGAAGAGGATTATGAATGGAAAGGCTGTTGGTCCAGACAACATACCTTTGGAAGCATGGAGGTGTGTAGGAGAAATGGCAGTGGTCTTTTTAACAAGATTGTTTAATGTAATCTTGAAGAGTGAGAGGATGCGTGAGGGGTGGAGAAAAAGTGTTTGGGTACCAATTATAAGACTAAGGATGATGTTAGAGCTGTAGTAAGTACAGAGGGATAACATTGATCAGTCACAGCATGAAGTTAAGGGAAAGAGTAGTGGAAGCTAGGTTAAAAGGGAGGTTATGATTAGTGATGAGCAGTATGGTTTCATGCCAGGAAAGAACAGTACAGATGTCATGTTTGCTCTGAGACTGTTGATGGAGAAGTATGGAGAAGGTCGGAAGGAGTTGCATTGTGTCTTTGTGGACTTAGAGAAAGCATATGACAGGGTGCCTAGAGAGGAGTTGTGGTATTGTAAGAGGAAGTCAGGAGTGGCAGAGAAATCTGTAAGAGTACTACAAGATATGTAGAATGGTAGTGTGACAGCGGTGAGTTCTGCAGTGGGCATGACAGGTGCATTTAAGATGGAGGTGGGATTA
>NC_056744.1:1323141594-1323156594 GCF_019279795.1 Protopterus annectens
CAGAGGACCCCAGAGTGTAGGACAACAAACATACCCTTAATGTTGTCTACTAGTTGTATAAAGCAGTTATTTCACATCCGAAGCACCTGAATGTTATGACAAATAGCATAAACAAAGGTAATGTGACTCCAAGAAGCTGTCATATTAGCAAACACAGAGAAGTCCTGTCAGTTCCACTTCCCATGGGTATGGTATGTCCTGGAAACTGTCACAGTACTGCAAGATGTGTAACACAGTCCACATTTGATAAGATGGCAAACCCAATCTGTGTTGCATATGTGTGTACAATATGTAGACCTGCCGAGGTCCTGTGATTAGCTGCTGCACCCAATGAACCACAAGTATGTAGGCGGGAATGCTAACTGCCACCACTCACATATGTAGGTACTGTCCAAGGCTGTGTCCACTGTACATAGTGTGCTGTTTGTCACAGACACACAAACTGCCTTTAACACACTGCTATGGGGTCATGCAGTGGGTATGGAATGGTGCCAACATCCTGGACTCATACTGAATGCAGACAACAGTACCATCATACCATATGTCATGGACATGGCCACACTATGTGTCACGTCAATGGCTATGCCATTAATACACATTCAGTGTTGACAGACCTGGGTACTCAAGAGGATAACACTGCCACATTCAGGCAACAAGTAGTGGCAGCAGTCAGAAAAGGCTTGTAAAGGGACTGCATCCAGGCAAAAGGTGGATGTTTCCTCTATTAAGTCCTCGGTCATTACTACAATACATTATCAGCATGGCCATTCTGGAATCTACCTACGCATACAGCAGCATCAAGTGGAAAGGCTGTTAACACCCACAGATGTTATCCATGGCCTTCAACACCTATTGCATGCAGATATTGCAGATTCAGTACCGCTCCACTCTGTATCTGACAGGTTTACCACAGGTGGGGTGTGGCATGTCTAGAAGGTAACGTTGTGCTCAGCCCTTCAACATCTGCCCCATATATGTGAGCATAACTCTGTAACATTACCAGCACAACAGGCCAGAATCACATATTATCAGCAAAATTATGTCGAAGAAACATTTCTTCGGCAGATAATTTTGCTGTCCCATATGTGATTCTGGCCTGTTGTGCTGATAATGCTTACAGAGTTATGCTCACATATATGGGGCATAACTCTGTAAGCATTACCAGGGCAACAGGCCAGAATCACATATGGGACAGCAAAATTATCTGCCGAAGAAACATGTTTGCCTACCACATGCTGCCCTTTTTCAGGAAAGCACACCCTATTAGTGTCAAACACAGTACCATGCAAACTGTCCTCACCTGCTTCAAGGTTGAGGCAGGTGACACACTCCGCCATATTGCATATGCACTGCTGTCTCTCACCAAGAGGTACCGTCATGACTCTGCCACAGTACCTGTAGATGTTCCTGGCATGACGTGTACAGTCCTGAACTATATGTACTGAGACAGGAATGAGCACACTGATTATGTGTCACAGGCAGGTATGTCCCTAGCCTTAAACAGCATTCTTCTGTCACCCAGACATATGGCACAATACAATCATGAAATGGTTGGCCTTAATATGTGCTCTTTCATCTTGTGATATTCCTGGTGTACCACTACCTGTGATTGCGGGATGATATGATAAACAGACCACAATGCTCTGCAAGTGATGACATCCATCAGTCTTCACAGGTCTTCATGGGTCTAGCACTGGTTGTTGGCATCCCCTTAGTGACTTCATTAGTAATTGTGGTGAGGTAATCAATACCAACATACAACTGTCAATGTGGTACACATTGATAGCCATGCTGCTAAATGGTAAAGGTGTATACATGACTCAGACCTCATTGCAAGCATTCTTAACCCTGGTAACTGCAGACATCTGTGCAGTCACACACACCATGGTTCACAGCTGCAGACAGCCTTACCTGGTCAAGCATCCTATCATACATTCAGAAAATAAAGGTGAAGCCGGTAATGGCATGGAACATGGTATTTCAGTAAATGTGAGACACATAAACACCTCCACATGGTACAGCCAGTAAGATGCAGTGGAGACACAGCATGGGTTGTTCACCAATGACAGCACACCCCTATGGAGATGACAGCTAGCTACCAGCCACCACATGTGACCAGTGATCCCATTCAGCCTATATGGAAATCATTAACTGTATTAGGAGTTGTGTCTGCACCTAGATCACTTCAATTACTGTAACATGCATTGTAAGATGTACTCACGACAGCACACAACTACCCAGAGAGATGTCATCAGTCCAATTACAAACACATCATTGCAACCAGGGGATACCCACACATGAGTTGAAGGTGTAGTGCAGTTGACAATACACAAAAGAGGTTACCACTGCAGCATACCTGCAGTGTCATCATCTATGAAAACACTAACATCAAGGGGTCATGTTTACACTCACTATCTCCCACAATACTTGTCTAGCTATGGCCAGTCATGCATACACCTCCAACATGTAGTACATCCTCCTGGTGGGGTGTATAAACAGCCACACAGCCCTCAACACCTCATGAAAGACTGGCAGCAGTAGGCAGTAGGTCTGGTTGCCCCAAATCTATTTCATTGCTATATACTGTAATTTTATATATTTTCTTTAAATCCGGACTCTGGACATAGCAGAGAGACAGGATGGAGGACATACTATGAAAACCAGGTACGTTATTCAAAACTAAAGACACATACCTGATTTTCCTTGTATTTCCTCCCTTCTCTCTCTCTCTCCTATCCCTAAACTGTCCGACATTTCATTTTTGTATAAAAAAAAATAAAAAACAAAAATGGAGCAACAGAGACATTTTCTGCGTTACTTCCTTTGCAAAGCACTAATGTACTGGGTATGCGTGGGAACACAAGTCCCATATGCATGCACAGTACATCAGAAAAAACCCAGGATAGTGGAAAAATGTGGAAGGATAGCACAGAGCTGATATACAAAGACAATTATTTAAGAAAAGTAAATATATTTTCTTAAATAATGTCATTGTATCATAGCAATAACCAACCCCGTGGTTGTGATATAGTAAGATTTACCCACAGTTGCCTTTATTTAAACCAGAACTCTGTGGGCAAATCTTATTATACCACATAACATGAACAAAAAAATTTTTTTAAAAGTTAAAATGGAGTTTTTTTAACTTTTAAAAAAAAATTTTTTGTTCATGTTATGGTTGGACAATACTTTGTTTTTACATACATTATTATGTATTTTTATGTATGTAAGTTTTTTATGCAAATAAGTTGTTTGTTGACTTAATATTGTATGATGATATATATGGTCATATGACTTTGGATGCAGGTCATGTGATGTGTTGTGGGTGTATTTAAACTGATTTTTAAATGTACCTTATGTTAATCATTCATGAAGGGTGTTGGCCCGAAAGCTCTGTGGTTTTGATAAAGGTTGATTTCTTTTTACTCAACTGAGTTTGTGTGTATTTTACATAGAGGGTGTACATCTATCAGGTACATATACACATTTTGCATACATATGGGTACAGCATATGTCGGACACCTACCAGGAAGACACCCTACACCACATATGTAGTGCGCTCTGATATTGTGTAGCACAGATGTTGCTGGTATGTCCTTGTGCACCTGTAGTAGCACTCACCTATTTGTTGGAAGTAGTCTAGATGACATGCTACTGTAATGTTGCCCATAGGGGACACACAGTCAATGACAGTGATGGGTGTGGACACATACCAACACATTCTGTCCCAGCACCAGGCCATAATTGGTATCCCTAGTACCATATGAGGTTATGTGGCATATGGGTCCAGAGCAACCATATGCCTAGGCTGGCTGTTAGCCCGTGTGCATGCATGCCAGTACCTGCTACCCAAGTCCAACAGGGACACAGGTGCTATCTCAAGGGTGTATGTGGAGTTAACCATCCATTGATGCAGGTTCCACCTGCAATGGTGTTAACAACTAACCTGCCTGATATGTACAGGGTGACCATTCCACAGAAGGGTGAGTGTGTGGTACACACATCCAAGCTGCCAACAAGCACAGTTGCTGTCACACACCAGGTTGATAGCATGAGTGTGTGTGTTAACAAACTGGGGCATGAGTTGCACCTATGCAGTATTCCCATCATTGTGGTTTTGGTGATTGCCTTGCATGTCACACTGAGCTCACCCCTGCAGATTATGTATGACCCCGGGTAGACTGTTGACCTTATGTTATCATTCTATGGTAGATGTTTGAGACCCTGGTATTGCCTGGAGGGGAAATGCATTGATGTCCCCAGCTGCTGCACATTCTGTGTGATGTGATTGATGAACAGGGAATCATAGACAAAACAGGACCTTATTGGGGGAAAACAGGGATATTTACACCCCATGTACCCTAATGGCATGCCCATATGTATGCCTTGGGCCATGTAGCAGCATTACCTTACAACAGATGTAACCTTGTAGTGATAGGTCTTGGTGCCAAATACCGGTGTCCACAGATCCCTCATGACCAATTGTGTGCCTTGGATGTATTTAGTATGGTAATAATATGTGTGGACGTCACTCTACTCAAAGCAGTTAACAATGGATGTTATGGTATGTGGCCTGAGTCCATGTGTCTCTTAACAGTCATCTATCAGTGTGAGACCCTCCTAGGCAGATGTACACATCATTAGGGAATCTGGCAGTGGCACACAGCATGCAGTCATCTGCAGACATGTTTGAACATGGGATAATGGGTGCTCCCCACACCTCAGGGGTGTACATCACACATAACAGAGGTCAGTACACAGAACAATAGGTTACTCCACTAGTTATGAGTAAACCACTTGGGGGACGAATCTCCTATGTGGCATAGGGGGGTCGTGTTTGTGCACCACTGTGATACCCCTATGGTAACATATGGTGTGATGTATACATGGAAGTATTATATCTATAATGGGTAGGTGGGTTATACCATCACAGGGTTGGTCCAGGTCAAGGTAGGCAGTTTGTAGTGTCAGCCCCCCATCCATGCATATGGTCAACCAAGTGTAACAGACATGACCCCTTCTTGGACAATGCCTAACTGTCCATGATGGAGTGTGTGCAGGTTGCCAATGTCATAGTTAATGGGTTCCAATATAAGCTGTGCCATGGCCTTGCAGAACTGCATAGTTAAGCTGCTTGGTGTATCATGTGACTGAGTGGTGTACACCACACCATACTCTGGAGAGGTGACAGTACTCATCCATCAAACAGCTGGGATAATGGCAATGGGAAGCTCTCCTTTGAATAGAGTATCCTATGGTGTTACAAGGTTATGGTTTGGGCCATGTAGGATGCACCCTGTGATGTGGTTGTGTCCAGTTGTAGATGTATACCATGACATTCAGCGAACAGTGGTGAACCGTTCCCCACATTTAGGAAATGGGTGAGTTTGTATCGACATCCTTATGTACTGATGGTGAAGAGAGGGGGTGACACCTACACTGACTGTGTCAGCCTACCAGTATGCCATACCAACAGCACTGGTATAGCTGGTGTCCATGAGCTGATGCAGGTGTACCCTGTGCTGTTGGAAAAATATGTGCAGTAGGGGAATGGACTGTCTGTAGTGGATGTAGACAAAGTAAGCTCATTGCCTGCAGTGCAGGTCTGCAGGATCAGTCCCATTCTCACGTACATGCTATGGAGAAATTGCTCCGGAATGGGCAACTGCTCCTACTTTGCATTGGACAGTGGTATGTCAACCATGTTATGGATGTATTGCAGATGTCAATCAGACAGGTGTATATATCATAGTAGATGAAGGTGTATGCCTGTAGTGTATGATATGGTTTAGTCACAGAGGCAAATCATTACCCATAGCCAGCCATGGGTTTTTGCTATTATGCAAATGCGTTAGTTTTGTGTTATGTTGTATTGTTTTTATTTACTTTCTTCTGTGTCTAGTTTCATGTGCTTCCACTTTATGACAATGAAAAATTTCCAAACTTTTAGCGATAATTATGTAATATAGACAGTAAGAGAAGTGAAAAAAGGAATTTTTTTATATTGTTCTTTATTTTGTTTTATATTTCTGTTCAGGACTTGCTGTTTTCATCTTGCATCTTCATATTTTGTGTTTTGGTTTTTTTGTGTAGTACCTGTAATGAAATGTTAAATATAGTTAATTTTATATTTAATTGTGTGTCTATTTGTTTTAGGCATATTTTTAAGCTATATATAGGTAAATTTTTACTTACTTCTCTGGTTTGTTTGCATGGAGTAGATGTTTAGTGTTCCGTAGTTTATTATTTGTTTGTAGTTGGTTCAGACTGTGGTGTATCTTCATAGGTTGGGGTTTCTATGTTATGGAGTTTCATTCTTTTCTTTGTTGGTATTCTTTCTGTTTCATCTTTTGTAATATGTTGATTTTCTGGATTTTCTGTGTTTGTTGGTATGTGCCTGATATCTTCTTTTCCCATATTTTGAAGTTATTTGCTGATGGCTGGTAATAGGAGTATAGTAATGTCTCACTTTTATGCCCTGTTATGCTCATTTTCACTCTTGCTTCTATTCCAGATCATGATAGTAAGGTTACTGCAGTTGCTCTTGAGGAATGGTTTGTGTATGTTTTTGGCATGCTTGCTTCTTTGTATATCTGTGGTAGCATTTTTGATAGGTAATTGATTCTTACTAGTTGTGTTGTGTACCATGTTTCCATTTTGTCTAGTATGTGTTGTGGATGTCTCTTTGGGTGTAGAAATTATGATGTTGTATTGGGTGGCAGTCTTGTATTTCTTGAAGCTTTGGAGAGGGACATAATGGTTCTGCTAGTTTGGCAAATATGAATCATCTGAGGGATTTTCTTATGTGGTCTTAATGTTCTATGTGGTTTATAGTGTGTTATTTAAGTTTTTGGTTATGCATTCTGAACCATCTTCATGTCTTTTTAATGTGAAGCTTTGTTCTGTGAAGTATCATACACCTTCATTTCCATGCCTTCTAAAGCATAGTTGTATGTCAAACCGGTCCTTCATCACTAGTTCGTATGCTGTGTTTGGAGGCAGATAGCTTTGCTATTTCTTTAATTGTTAGTGGGTTGGATGTTCCACTGTGTCTTTTCTACTACTACTGTATTTTTTAATTGCTGCTTTAAACTCATTGTTTGCATTTGCTAGTGTTGTGTCTGTCATTAGGTTGATGTTTTGTTTCAGTAAAGGATTATTTATATATCTGTTGAGTCCTGATCTTATAGCTACAAAGTTGCTTATACCATATTCTTGTCCATTTGTGTTTTTACAGTAGCATAAAATTCTCTTCAGAGTGTGTGTTTAAGTTCTTTGGTGTAATGGTGTGTTACGTCTATGTCATATCATTTTTGTTTTTGCCAGTCATGAAATATATTTACAACCCACCTTGTTTGTTTTCTGGTATTTGTCTCTTCTTTTTCTAGTTTCAGGTTTTGTAGTTTGTTATGTCATTTCTGTCTGTCTGTTGTCTTTTTTTCCTTCTTCTGATATAGGTATATTGATGCTTTTTTGTTTCTGTAGGACTCTTTGTAGTATTGCACTTCCTGCTGGTGTACTTGAATTACATTCTTGCTGGTTGAAGGATTATTGTCTTCTTGTTGATGAGGTTGAAGTTTAGTTCCAAATTTTATTTCTTTTGTTTCACTTTACTATGTTGTAATGACACACATTTTCTATGATATTTTTTAGTTTTATGAGGTATCATACTCTTCTTCGGACTTTGTTGAGAATGTACTGAGTTGTGCTTTGTGGCCTGCTGTTTTATTTTTAGTTAGGAGTAGAGCATTATGGTAATTGTATTATTCTGTGTTTGTTCCCTTTATATCTGTTACAATTTAAGTTGATGAAGTTAAAGTTTAGTTCCAAATTTGATTTTTGTTTTACTTTACTATGTGGTAATGTTGTTGTTGTTGTGTCTTTCAGCTTTTCCTGGTTAGGGGTCGCCACAGCGGAACTCCGGTCCGCTAATGATTGGCAGTAGATTTTTACATGCCGAGATGCCTGCCCTGACGCACAACCTTCAACGAAGGTACGCCCATTCACGCATGTCTCCACACAGAAGACGCTCTAGCTGAGAATCGAACAGGACAATGTCTTACTGTGAGGCGACAATGCTACCGCAGCACCACCCCCGCAGTGTACTATGTGGTAATGACACACATTTTCTATGACATTTTTTAGTTTTATGAGATATCATGCTCTTCTTCGGACTTTGATGAGAATGTACTGAGTTGTGCTTTGTGGCCTGCTGTCTTTTTTTTTTTTGTTAGGAGTAGAGCATTATGGTAATTGTATTATTTTGTGTTTGTTCCCTTTATATCTATTAAATTTAAGTTGTGTTGTTTGATTTGTAGCTGTGTATAGAGTACAAACATAATATTTTGTTTTGACAAAATCGATATTTCCATGTGCCCTGTTTGTTGTGAAACTGTGTCATAATGTGTCTGTTTGTGCATGCATTTGCAAGTAAGATGTGCCATTATGATTTAGCTTTACAAGAAACAGGGCATATAAAAATATATATTTTTTTTAATTTTTAAGTTCAATGGTGTAATGTTGTTTTCTCATCTACTAATGATACAGAGAGACTTTCTTCTAGTAAACCTTCACTCTGGTAAGCAGAAATGATAATAAAAATGAAAGAAGAGACCACAAGCAACACTTTGGAGAACCAAGACATATCTTTAAAACAATAAATCAGTTTTCACATAAAGCTTCTACAAATTGTATTTTAAAACTTGAAGAAGCTTTATGTGAAAAAAAATGGTTGTTGTTTTATAAATATACTTTGGTTTTGTGAAATATTGCATTGTCCCCTTTTTCATTTTTATTAGTATTTCTGGTTATTGGAGCTGACGATAGATTCTTGCAGCATTAATTAAGTTCTGTGGGTAGTAGTCATTTTATTTAGGGGCTTAATGATGAAAAGTACAGTTATGCATTTATTTTACTGTAGAAAAGCTGTGCTGATATTTATATTCTGTCAATGCCTGAAGTGAATAGTCCTAACATTTTAAGTATCACTTATTGTCTTTAATTTTTTTTCTGGTTTTGTGCTTAATTTTTTAGGAGGTGTAGCTGTGATTTCAGATACCCAAGCACTTTCCTAGAATTTGAAATGATATGTTTTCAGTAGAGTTGGGTTGTTCTTTTTCAGTGTTATTTATAGATTGGAGAAAAGGTTATGAATTTCAGTTGGTAAATAATGATAATAATTTTAGTATAGTAAATGTGCTATGTTTTTATGTTAACATATGCACATATTTATAAAATGCTGGAACTTGTTTGTATCAGTTACAATGAGAACACTGTCTGAATTACCCAGTCCATGTGCCTGTTTTTGAATATTAATTACTTTATATTGTATAATAAGGATTATATTATGCACTGGGGAGGTGGAGACACCGAGAACTGTATTATTAATGACTTTCATGTACTTTACATGTGAGTTACTTCCTATTTGTGCACTTTGGTGCAATAATCACCTCATCTGCATTTCAATGAATATCAGTGGTCACACATAGTAGCAAAGTCTGTACTGTGCTGACAGTGAAGCAGAAACAATTGTTAAGTATCCATGCAGTAGACAGAAGGTAAAAAGAGATGCAGCAGCAGAACATAGTACAGAAACATACCTGGGTGACAGACCATATGCCGTATTAGTACAGCTCAGCACAAACAAAGCATCTAAGGAGGAAGTGCAATCAGTGATGCAAGAGGGGAAAGTGGACTGGATAAAAAGGCATGGTAGTATCTGGGCAGACCTGCAACTAGGGTGGGGAAAGGACTGCTGCCCCAGGCACAAGTTGTTAGCGGGTGTGATCAGCAATTTACAGTGGTGTGGGATGATAGCAACAACATTGCTTTATGAAGCCTTGAGGATCACAGCTTCATAAGTGAATGGCAGTGCTGCATTTGGGGTAACAGCTGAATCACTAAAGTGCTCAATGTAGGGTTATATAAATGTAGCACTGTGACAAATTTATTGTTATATAAATAGCAAGCAGTGCAAGACAGTTTCCGAGCATAAAGATTTTTTTTTTCTTTTTTGCTCCTCAACTTTCACTTGGGTGGTTTCTGTTCCTACAGAAAGCTGCACCAGATAACCAAGTTACAGTTCTGTGTTTGGGTATACGCTGTTCAGGACTGACAGAGAATGAATAAATGGAAGTGAAGATATGAGTTCAGAGAGAAATAAGGAAGAGAACCATGCTAAAACTGAAGAGGACAATTTTGTGATCAGTCTGAGATATTCAAAGATCATGGGAAGAACAGGAAGCATGAGGACAGTGAGGTCTTGGACCATGAAGGGTTTAACTACTACTAAATATAATAACAATGCTACTACTACTAATAAGAATAAGAATAATAAAAAGGTTAATATCCTTAAATATAGATGTGTATGTGGTATGATGGAGTGTAAACTGGCTTGAGTATAGAGCACATGCTGTTAAGGTCAGTGATGCCTCCTAAGTTAAAGAAAAAATATACCAGTGTTTTTTCCTATGGAGTGTGCATTTGGCCACATTATTTTGGCATTTATTTTTCTGATCTTCACATTGACAACACTGATCTCTCTGTGACTAAGTTTACTGATGATTGTAAATTGGCTGAAGCTGCCAAATATTTTTCTATTTTATTTTTTAATTGTCATTTGATGATTGTGTTATTTCCAATGGGCTATTGGCCCCTTTTCAGGGGACACCTGAAATTTTTTTATACTACTAGGGGAAATGTGTCCAGGGCATCAGGGGATTTCCACTACTCTTGGTAGTCGGGGAAGGATTTGCGTGTTACACATCCTGACTTCCTGTTTCCTTCCCAGGCATGGAGGCAGCCAGGAGGAACAGGAAGAAAATATGGCTGATTCAACTTTGGCTGAAAATGAAGTGAAGATTGATGAAAAGTTAGCTAAAATGGTAGAATCACTACCAGAAGTTTTTTTTCTGATGATGTGGGTGCAGAAAAAATAGTTATATTGGAAGAAAAGGAGATTGTAGCAGTAATAGAGATGTATTCAGAGGAAAACTTTCACAGGAGATTGTTTGAAGGAGAGACAGTTTCCTCTGAGAAATGCATAATTACAACCCTCCACTTGGGAGAGTTGCAGGGTGATTATTTGGAAGAAATGGTAGACCAAAGTGAACCAGAAAGTGGAGCAGCAATTTCATGGAGTGGCATCATTGAGAAAATAGAAGAAGAAAAAGGAGAAGGGAGACGGTGACAGTAAAAGTTCAAGAGACAAAAACTTATGGACAATCTGTAGGAGAAGAAGCAAAAAAGAAAGAAGAAATAAAAGAAACAAAAAAGAAGTATACAGTACATGTGAGCTGTAAAAAGGAAGAAAGTTTGGACAGGTATAAAGTTTGGGACTCCGTCATAGCACCTCTGGGTGTCAAAGCAAAAGAGGTAAGAACATTAATTTTAATTAATAAAGATACTTTTTGTGACTTGATATTTGAGACTGGGCAGGCCATGGAAACAAATGTTGGGTGCATATGAACAAAAGAAAAATGTTTATCCATGGTCAGAGTATGTTGTGCAAGCTTTTTACAGACAAAAAAAAAGAATAATGATCCAGGTTAGAACTGAAGTTGAAACAAAAGAACTGAAAGGTCATTTGTTAACTATATGTAAAGAAGTAATGGATACTACAAAAGTATATGACGAAAGAGGATTATGGGCTGGGGATGGGAATGTGGAGTAATACTGAAAATGGAAAATGATAATGTTATGCACATACTTAGTATTATTAATGCATTGTAAAATAAAGAGGTCAATCAAAATGTGCTATTTTTCTGGGAAAATGATCATTTAATTAATGGATGTGATAAAAATATGTTATTTATGTGGTAAAATAGGGCATAATGCAAAAATTGTGATTTAAAATGTAAAAATGTGGCAATACTGGTCATTCATGGCTAGAATGTGAAATGAATGTGCAAGAAAATGAAAATGAAATGAATATGAAGTTATACAGGATAAAGAGATAGTAGAATGTGCTATACAAGAAAATGTACAAAAAGATGTAACTGATAAAAAGGTTATATATGAAGTTAAAAAAAATAATGTGAAAGAAACAGAGGAGACAAGCGAGGAAGAAGTGGATTGGTGCACAGTAAGAAATAAAAAGAATTTGATAGGGAAAAGAGTTAAAGAAAGGAAAAGAAAATTAAAAAACAATGCTTAGAGGAAATAAGAAAGGAAACGGATAAACATTTTATTATACTAACTGTTCTTAAAAGCTGAAAATATTAGCTTTAAATGTGAACAGTATGAAAAATCTTAAAAGGAGAATAGGTATATTACAATGGTGTGCCGCAGTAGATGCACATATTATTGTTTTAGAAGCTATCAGATTATTAACAGAGGAAGAAAGAACACAAACTGAAAAACATTGGAATGGTGTGGTAGTTTGGAACATGGGGAAAGAAACATGCTCAGGCATATGTATATTATGTCATGAAAGCATTAAAATATTAGATGTAACCATAGTGGAACTAGGCTGAACTATGGTAATAGATGTGAGATGGGCAAATATGTGAATAGAATTATAGCTTTATATGTATATGTAACAAAAAAGGGAGGGAAATGATGCTTAAAATATTCTTCAATATGTTTGTGTAAATATGGATGTTATAGTGGTGAGTGATTTTAATTGTAATTTAAGGAAAAACAAGAGCAATTGTGATGTTAAAATGGTTAAAGAAATTATGAGAAGTGGAAAGTTAAGTGTATGGGAGAATAACCACTGGACCTATAAAAGGAATGAAATTAGGACAGAAATTGGTTATTTTTTAATATCTGATAGTTTAAAATTTATAAGAAAAGGAATTAAGTATACTGGATTTTCAAATAATGTGGCAATATGGGTTAAAGTACAGGAAAATGAAGAATATATAAGAATAGGAAAAGGAATAAAGACAATTAATGAAAATGAATTAGATCTTGAAGAGAAAAAAGAACTTGTGGAATTATGGAAAAATCATACAACTATGAGGGAGATTTATGAGAATTGGACTGTTTGGTGGCTTAATTTTAAAGAAAAATATAAAAAAGTATTTTAGAATGTATAAGGAAGAAAAGTAGAAAAGAAAAAGAGAGATATAAGATATTAAGTCAAGAAACATTTAGAGACTTAGAGAAAAAATTTTTTTATGAAAAAGAAAGAGACATATAAAATGAATCAAATTAAAATTAACAACTTGTTATATAAGTGAACATATTGTTTACACGGAAAGAAAGAAGAGGTATCACCATACTTGAGTAAAATAATAAAAGAAGGAAAAATAATTCAGTAAAGTTCTGTGCAGAAATAGCTTATTCCTGCACAGAAATGACCGTTTAAGAGCAGCACAGCAGCATGCCATACATAGTAATGAAGGCATGCTGCCTCTGCTCCTAAATGGACACGGAGCATGGACAAGAGCAGGGAGGGTGTCTGAGAGCAGAGCTCTCACAATACACATGCCCCTGCACTCAAAAATTGCTGTTTGGGACCAATTTCATTACATTGACAGGAATTAATTACTTAAAAAATTAATTCTTGAAGTAATTTTCTTTCTAAATATGTTTGTTTTATATAGTTCTTGAACTATATCTAAAAAAGAAAGGAAATCTTAATAATATTCCTGTCAGAAATTACTTTGGAAATTTTCCTGTCAGTTTATCAGTCTGAAATGAGTTCCAGTAAGACAAATTCTCAAGACTCCAGCATCAAGAAAGAACTTCAGTCTCTGATAATTATAGTCCAGCAACTTACTGCTAAGATGGATAAAATGGATACTAAAATAGACACTTTCATAGAAAAAACTACAAAACAAATAGACTTGTTACATATGGACCTGCAACAACAGAAGATCCAGATGACAGGCATAGAAGAAGCTGTGAATGACATGGAAAATAAAATACAAGAAGAGGGAATCAACATTGAGTTTCTGCTGAAACAAAATACACATTTACAAACAAAGCTGGATGACCTGGAAAATAGATCTAGGCGCAATAACATTAGGATTTTTGGACTGCCAGAAAATATTGAAGGTAACAATATTACTTCTTTTTTAACAACATGGCTCCCTAAAACTTTAGATTTACCAGAAGCATTCTCTTTTGGTATCGAAAGAGCACATAGATCTATAGCTAATACTAACTCTAACAAAAACTATCCTAGATCAGTTATAGTTAGATTTCTATCATCTTTTGATAAAGAGATGGTTCTTAAATCTGCTTGGGCTAAAGCTCCTGTTAAGTTTAATGAGACAACTGTGCGTTTTGACAATGACTATTCTTCCATGGTAATTGCTAAAAGAAAAGTTTTTCTGCCACTAATAAGGGAGCTTAAAAAGGCACAGTTTAAAACATACCTTCTGTTTCCTGCCAAGCTTAAAATCTTCCTTCCTGATGGTCCTAAGGTCTTGATGATTTAGACTCTGCTTTACTGTTTGTCAAAGAAAAAGGATTTTGGATAAAATAGAAGAAATGGAATGGGCTAGTTCTTCATTAAAGAGATTGGCAACTGAAGCTTCCTGGAAGACTTCAGAGAAGAAGAAGAGACTAAAAAACAAATGATTTGTTATATGTTTTTTCTCTCTCTCATCATTTTAGTTCATTATTAATCTTTTTGAATATAGTTCCTGCATTTCCAGAAAGCCACAAATATTTTGGAAAAGATTTAATCAAAGTTATTCTCTATGTGCAAAGAAATGTTTTGTTTCATAACCAGTCAAAATGCCTGAGGATTTAATGGCAGGCTGTGACTCGATTTGTTTCTCTCTCTGAAAAAAGTAAGGTTAGTAATTTGATAAATTTTTTTATCTTTACCTTTTTTTTTCCTTCTTCTTTTATTATTTTCTTTGTTTAAACAATGCCATTCTATTTAGATTATGTAGTGGGTAAAGGGTGGGGGAGGGCAGGGAGAGAACAGTAATGAAAATATCATTAATAGAATAATAACATTTATTTCTTGTAAAAGTTTGTAAGTTCTTCAAATGCTATTTCTAATTATACTTTCTTGATTATACTGCATATGCTTGTTTG
>NC_056744.1:1323159094-1323194094 GCF_019279795.1 Protopterus annectens
AAGGTGGTAGCTGAAGTACTGCTGCTTAGGGTAGGGGGTTAACTTGAGTAGTAAATACTACTCTAAGTTGGAGTTTTCAACTCCAGGCGGGATGCATGGTTTAATCCTTACATTATTTTCACTTGTTCATTGTTATATGTATATAGTTTTGACATCCACAATATATTTTGCACACTCATTGTCACTACAAACAAAATTGAATCCTATACAAAATCCCATAAGAGATTTAATAAATACAGCTATATTTAAAGGTACACCTAAAAGAGGAGATGTAACATTATTTATCTTGTTATTTGTTATTTCGATCATAAGATTCTTGAGTTTTAAAAATGCCAAATGACATCTTTAAAAGGAATTTCTTTAAACATTAATGGATTGAATAATCCATGTAAAAGGGCAAGCCTAATAAGATACATTAATCTACACAAGGCCAATCTAGTCTTCCTGCAAGAAACCCATCTCTTGAAAAAGATATTGATAAACTAGCCACTAATAAGTATACAGTATTGGTTAGTTCAGAGCACACTCAGAAAAAAAGAGGAGTGGCTATTTTATGGAATAAAAGTATGCCCATTCCTAAAACCATTAAGTCTTATCAGGATGACAAAGGAATGTTTTGTATGGTTACAATACAAATTAATGGGAAGACTTACACTTTAATTAATGTATATTGGATACCTGGAATTGGTATTAATACAGTGAAACATCATATTGATAAGATCATATCATTGTCTATAGGGGATATTATTTTAGCTGGTGATTTTAATTGTATACTACATGAAAGTGATACTACCACTATAAAGAAAAGAAGAATTACATCTAATGCAACACATTTAAATGATTTTGCTAATTCTTATCATTTGAATGATATTAATAATCAGATAGAGTCAAAATCATTACCATACACCTTTTTTCTAACAGATACAAAACTTATTCAAAAATAGATAGGGTCTTTATTTCTAACCAGATGGTAACAGATTTAATTAATTCCAAAATCATTTCATGTCCTATATCTGATCATAACTCAATTGTTTTTGAATTCATGATAAAAATACTCATAATGTTCAGATCAAAAGGATACCAGCATACTTAACTCAGCTAAAAGACTATAAAGAATATATACTTTCAGAAGTACAACATTTTCTAGACATAAATAATACTCCTGAAGTCTCCATTGTCTATGTTTGGGATGCCTTAAAATCATATCTATATGGACAAAGTATCAGATGGTATAATAATAAAAGGAAATCTTGGGATAAGGAATTGTTAGATATTCAAAGTAAACTAGACTCTTATAAACATAATAATAAAGAAAATATTATGGACAAGAAAGTTATTGAAGAAATAAACAAACTAAATGAGAAATACAAAGAAATTTTAACTCATAAAGTTAAAATAACTTTAGAGAATACAAGTTTTTGTCTTATTCAATAAGCCCCAAATACTTACATAGACTTAAAAATAAAACAAAAAGATTGAATAAACAAAACCATATCAAAGAAATCTTTTCTCTAAGGAAAATGAAGAATGTTTCTAGTATACCAGAAATACTGGATGAATTTAGAAATCACTTTCACAAGATTAACCATAACAACATTAACATGGAACCTAAAGATAAAATAAAGGAGTTTATAACCACAAACATGAATAAAAAGCTTAATAAACAACAGATTAATCTATTGGACAAGAGTATTTCATATACAGAAGTTATTACACAAATAAATAAGCTTAAATCAAACAAAGCACCGGGTAATGATGGTATTATACCAGAGATATATAAAATCCTTTCTAAAACTACATATTCATTAATACATAAGGTTTTTATTCTGGCCCAAACTGAGTTAATAACCTTGTGATCTTGGCAATATACATTTATTTCACCAATTTTAAAACCTAATAAAGATCCAACTAGATGTTCTTCATATCGACCCATCTCATTACTTAATGTTGATTATAAAATGTTTATGAGTATTTTTGCTGATAGATTGAAGACAATTATCCCCGGCATTATAGACATAGATCAGACGGGCTTCATTGTAAATAGAAATACTTTTGATAATATAAGAAGAACTTTAACATTAATTGATTTTGCAAATAGGAAAAAGAAAGATTTAACACTTATTAGTCTTGATATAGGTTCAGCATTTGATTCAGTAAGTTGGGACTATCTGTTTACCTTACTGAAATGCACAAATTTCTCTGATGCATTTGTAAATTTAATTGAGCATTTATACAAAGGAACGCTGGCTTATATTAAGGTAGGAACGTATGTTTCACAAAAAATACCCATTCTTAAAGGTACAAAGCAAGGATGTCCACTTTCTCCACTATTATTCACTTTAGTAATGGAGCCTTGGGCTAATTTGATTAGAAACAGTACTGACATAGAGGGTTTTGAAATAGAAGAAAATACAACATCAAAAATTCAACTTTTGCAGATGATGTTCTAATTACATCAGCAGGATCTAATTCTTCTATGCAGTCTTTATTTGATAAAATGATGAATTTTAAAAGTATTTCTGGTTTAATATTCAATGAAGAAAAAACTAAAATACTACCTATATATACACGAAAAAATACTCTCATTAGTGATTTTACTAAATATGTACCCAACTCAGGTCAGATAACTTATTTAGGTATAATACTATCTAAAGATATTAAATCTATTATATATAATAAATATAATACCTGTTTTCTTAATATACAAAATCTTTTTAATACCTGGAATAATATGTTTTTTACTATGGAGGAGAGACTTACAGATATTAAAATGATAATATTCCCCAAGATTTTATACTTAATGTTAGAAAAATCTATACATGCTGCTTAGAAAATATATTTACAATGTATGCTGCTTAGAAAATATATTTACAATGTATGCTGCTTAGAAAATACATTTACAATGTATGCTGCTTGGGAAAATGTGTATTTAAACATTCAAACACATATAAGTTGTGTGGTCAAATATATAGAGAAATGTGTGCTTTAGTTAGGAATAAATGTACTTAAATCCATAATAGAGAACAAAGTTTGAAAAGTAGTATATAATGCATTTAATTCTGCCTTACTAGAATAATAGTAGAAATAAACCTGCATATTATTGCTTGAAGCACAAGCTGCAGTGTAATCAGAAATTTGACCTTGGCAGCGTGCAAGCAGAGCCTGGCTCATGTCTTTCAAGTAAAGATTATTTTGCAAAGTTAGAAAATAATAAATCTGTTCATGTGTATCTTCTTTCCTGCTTCCACCAGGAGAATAGCCTTGGCCACACTATCTGTGATAGTGCGCAGCTGGGGAACCAGAAAGACAAAGAGAGGCATTAAAGAAGACATACATCTATTGTATTCGAACTAATCTGAGAGCCTTGAATTGGCTACATCCTCAGGAGGTCATCGTGACTGACCAGGTGCTTGCAAGGCTGTAACATTCTCATGGGAAAAAGACTTTTTAAAAAACACAATGTCAGCACTTTTTATGAGTTACTATGATGTAAAGACCCTGTCACTGACCACGCCAGTGAGGTGGGCAAAACTGATAATGACATATATAAAAATGGTGTCTTCTGTCAATAAAGCAGTCAAAATTCTATACAACTTTGTGTATGGTTTTTTGCCTCCTAATGTACATTAGAGTATTAGAGTTATAGATGCCTGAGTTCTCCTGCATTATTGTTTGTTATTGATTGACATTGTTTTTGAATAACTCAATGATTTTTACAGTCTGACTCTAACAAATTTATTTAACATTTTGGTCCTAATCGTGCCGGAATTCCCTTGGTAAGCTGCAGGTCACAGAGTGCATGAGTGCTAATAAATCTGCGCAGGAGAAGCTGCCGAAAAAAATGGTTCTTCTTAAAGTGAAAAGACCTCCGACTGAATTGTTGTGTGTAAAGAGGCTGTCCACTTTCTGATCTGTGGCTGAAAAGCGAAAGACTGGGCCCCAAGGAAAAACAGTAAGAGCAGGAGGCTCAGGTAAGAAGAATTTCCCTCTTTGTCTTTGTTTTAGATCAGGGACCAGGTTACACTGTGCTATTGCTAAGGTTTGTGATAGCAGGGAGAGAGAGAGTCAAGTATTGTATCTTGAGTCATAGATCAGGGAATAACAAAGCAAAGTAAACAGTCATTCTAGACACTACTGTGGATATGGGGAAATAAGATACCACGTGGTACAAGAGAAGGGTTACGTAACAGTCTTTTTAAGACATGGGAAATCAGTGCACTAAGAAATCACGAGATCCGCCCCTAACGGATAAATTAAAGCATATGCAATTGCAGTAAGCAGATAATGTGAGATATTTTGCAAAATGTGTTAACAACTATAAATTTGATAGTAAACTAGATAAACTTTCACTAGTTAAACTCCTTAAACAAGCTTTAATCTGATGCAGGGCGTCAGGCAAAAGAAAACAGCACCAACTAGGCATACCTCAAGCACATAGGTGGATTGAGGAAGCAAATTGTAAAAAGAAAAAAACAGAAGCTTAAAAATTCTGAAACATTTTTAGACAACAGAGTGAAAGGTCTAACAGACAGAATCTCTGAAAATGAAAACTTAGAACAGACTGGACTTGCATTAATTAATGCATACAACAGGGAAATGAGACAGTAGATGGATATTATGCTAGATTATTAAAATGCTTAAAACAGCAATTAAAAAAAAAAATATACATTTTTAAAAGGTTGCATTGCCTCTGTTAGTAGTTTTATTACAAGGCATATGATAAATCACTGAACAAGTAGGCTGCAAGCCTTACTTGAGTATGCTAGACGTACTGAAAGACACCTTAATAGTAAAAAGATAAAAAAAGGCACAAGTCTTCACTGCTGAAGACGGAGCTGAAGTATTTGTATTACAGTCAGGTAAAAAGGGCATCTAGCTAGGGACTATAAACAAAATAAGAAAGCAATGACAGAAGATAAAGGAGATGTGGACTGACTATATGATAGTGATAATTACCAAAAATCATCAGGAAAGGTTAATAAACAAAAAGAAAATGTGAATGTAGTAGAGGGAATAGAGGAAGTACAAACAGATGTAGAGAATAAAAATGAAAATAAAATTTTAGATTTAGCATTGTTGAGCCTGGAGCTCTACCTAGCAAATACAAAACCAGAAGTAACACTTCTGGTGGAGGGAAGAAAGGTCAAATTCCTGTGTGACTCAGGAGCGCCACGGACTTTGATACACCCTCCAAGTTACCAAAACATTCTAAATCACCTGATTATATATTAGTAAAAGCAGCAAATGGACAGCTATACAGGAACCACTTTCCCATAATATAGCAATAACTGACCCTGTTTCAGGTATGACTCAGAAAAGTAAAATTGTAGTTTCTGCAAAAATATCCAGTAAACTTACTGGGAAAAGACCTTGTGCAGATATTTGGCATAGCAGTAGTTCCTACCATGCAGGGTATGGAAGCACAAAGACAAATGAATGCTCTTGTGGTGTGATCAGAGGGTGAAGCCTATTATTGGTACAGCCAGGACCTAGTTATGATTGGTCCAGGGCAGTAACCAAAGAACTGATAAACGTAGCCATCAGTAAGGTACCCTCCCTTGACACTGATCAGCAGCACTTGTTACATTGTACTCCATACTACTGTAGCACACCAGGACCTAATAAAAATATAAGTAAAAATCCTGCTGACAAATTAATATTACAAACTTTATGCTGGGATACTGAGGGAAACAGTGTAGTAAGCTGTTCATTACCTCAGGAGTTCATGAGATTGTATAAGTCCAATAGACTGCCACATGTCAGCTTGACAAAAACAAAAGTGTTAAATGGGCAGACTTAGAAAAAAAGGTAACAAAATGGGAAAACAGACTGATTTAAAAATGTCAGGACAAGGGATATAAAACAAAACTGAATTGGTTGACACAGACACATACAGCTGTACACTTGCAATCTAGTAAGGACAGCTGATTAGCATTTTTATTAAAAGAAAAGAAAAGGCCTTGTGTAAAATTCCAACAACTCTGTGGTCAACAGGCAAGTTAAATGTAGGGCTTATTCAAGCAGCAGGACCAGTTACAATTACCCCAAAGTCAGCTTTTAGACCACAGAAAAAACAATACATTTTGGAAAAAATGCAAAAGTAAAAATTAAGCCTATAATAAGCAGCATTACTCAAAAGGAGTACTGGTAGAATCTCCTGATTCACCATGTGATACACCCTATTTCCTGTTAAAAAAGCAAACGGGAATGGCAGATGGTACAAGATTTATAAGCTGTAAATAATGCAGTAATACCTAAAGCACCCACGGTGCCAGACCCACATACCTTGTTAAATGATTTAAAGCCACAACAGAAGTATTTTACTGTGGTAGATATAAGCAATGCTTTCTTTTCAATACCTATACATCCTGATAGTCAATATTGGTTTGCATTTACATTTCAGGGTAAAAGGTATACATATACTCGACTACCACAGGGATATTGTGAGAGCCCAATAATATTTGCACAAAAAATGGCTAGCAACCTGGCAGGGTCTACCCCACCAGAAAGTAGTCAAATTTTACTTTATGTAAATGACATCTTGCTAACAGCACCCAGCAGCAGTGCAGGGTGAATACAGTAGCATTATTAAACTTTTTATTAATACAAGGACACAAAGTAAACAAAAGTAAGTTACAACTTTGGGAAAAAAAACACAGGTTAAATACCTGGGATATGTGATATTCAATAAAGATAAAATACTAGATAAGGGAAAGAAAAAGGAAAAACAGCAATTTTGCAAGCACCCAAACCAACAACTAAAAAGAAATGATGTCTTTTCTTAGGTACAACTAATTTTTGTTGGAACTGGGTACCAAATTATTTTACAATGGAAAACAAAAGCAGAAATGGCTTTCTGCAGGTTGAAGCAGTTAATAGCTTCTTCATTAGTTTTAAGACTTCCAAGTTATCACAAACGTTTTTTTTTTTTTTAGACCATAGATTGTAAGCAATGGTACATGACATCAGTATTAAAGCAACAACATGGGGATAAGCAATGCCCCATAGCTTACTATTCATCACAGTTAGACCCAGTGGTGCAATCTTTGCCTCACTGTGTACAAGCAGTAGTTGCAGCAGCAATGGCAGTACAGGCTTCAGCCTCAATGGTGTTATTCCACCCTCTCACATTGAGAATGCCTCATGCAGTTGCAATAATTCTGCCACAAGAAAAAGTTGCATACCTTTCTCCTGCTAGACATCTTTCATGTATGACCATACTGCTGAGTCAACCTCATATAAACAGTTAGCTTTACCTAGACAAGATCTTACAGATATGCCCTTGGATAATGCTGAGGTGACATATTACGTGAATGGCTCATGCAGAAGGGGTCCTACAGGAAAACTCTGGTGGGTATGCAGTAGTTACAGACACTAAAAATTTAGAAGCACAAACTTTGCCACACAACTTGTATGCTCAAGCAGCAGAACTGGTAATTTTGACAGGAGCATGTATTTTAGTAAAAGGCAAAAAAGTAAACATATATACTGATAATCAGTATGCTTTTTCTACAGTGCATGTGTTTTCACAATAATAAAGAAAATAGAGGGATGATTACATCCAGTGAAAACCTATTAATCATGCGCAATTTATTTTGGAGCTATTAGAATCTATTCAGTTGCCTACCAAAGTAGCTATTTGTAAATGTGTAGCTCATACAAAACAACAGGATAAGATTTCAAAAGGTAATGCACGAGCTGATGCAGCTGCAAAGCAAGCAGCCTCAGACTCAGAAACTTTTTTTTTAATGAAAAATTACAGCCCTTTGAGATTTTAGATTTAGACATGTTAAAAACAATGCAAATGCTTACTACAACAGCAGAAAAACAAAACTGGGTAAAACAAGGTGCAATTTTTAAGAATGGACTGTACATTTCCAAAGGAAAAAAACAATATTACCGTCTAATTTATTTAGAGATGCAGCTTTGTTGAGCCATGGGCAGAGCCATGTCTC
Source organism: Protopterus annectens (assembly GCF_019279795.1). Taxonomy (NCBI): domain Eukaryota; kingdom Metazoa; phylum Chordata; order Ceratodontiformes; family Protopteridae; genus Protopterus; species Protopterus annectens. The sequence goes on from NC_056744.1 coordinate 1,323,167,050, forward strand.
AACAGGGGGGATGGTACAGTTAGTAAATAAAATATTCCAAACATATGGATACATAAATTATACAATAAAATTTTGTGCAGCTTGTCATACTTGTAACAAGCACCATGCACAAGGAGCATTTAAAACAAGCAAGGGAGTTTCCTACACCACCATATCCATTCCATACTATTTGTATGGACTTCATAGAGTTGAATAAATGTGAAGGAAAGAAATACTGTTTAGTGATCATAGATATGTTTTCAAAATGGGTAGAAGCTTTTCCAACCAGGAATCGAATGCAGCAACAGTGGCAAAGGCCCTAGTAAAGGAAATAATTCCTAGATTTGGCATACCGGAAAGAATCTATAGTGGCAATGGGACATATTTTGTCAATCAGACAATTCAACAACTTGGGAGATTTATTTGGGTTTTCCTTAAGGAATCACTGTGCTTACCACCCACAGTCAGCAGGACTGGTGGAGAGGTACAATGGGATTTTAAAAAACAAGTTAAGAAAGTTAATGAGTGAGACTCAGAAGAATTGGATTTGCTGTTTACCTCTAGCATTGCTGAGCATGAAAACAGTAACAAATGTAAAGGGTTTGATCCCCTTTAAAGTAGTATTTGGAAGGGCATATTATGTGCCTCAGTAAAAGCCCTCATGCCTGCAGAGCTGGAGGCTGACGGTTCACTAGCTAATTATATAAAGAAACTGTTATAAATAAATCTGTTTTGCAGTTTAACTCTTTTTCAGACAAAAGAACTTTCAGCTGAATAAAAACTTTGTGACTGATACACAAGGGCAAAATGGCCAAGAGTAAAGAAAACGAAAAGCAGAGCAACCCAAGAACTATAGCATAATTATTTTAACTGTGCATTTGTTAACTATAAGTGTGACAATTTTTCTCTTATTGTGGTTTTTCCCTGCACTCAACCACACAAGTGAAAGTGAAAAGACGTGATGAACTGTTTATAGACTGGCATCCAAACTTTAACACGTACCTGGCCATGAAGCAAGTGTATACAGAAACTATGCACATTTCAAATTGCTGAGTTTGTACAGCTATACCAACAACATATAATAGACTTTAAGGTCCTCTGTCCCTCTGGGGATAAAATGAGACTTTGGAAAGTTTTTTTTATATAGAAACTGTGAGATCACAGGACAAAATTGCTTTATTTATACCTGTTCACACAAAAAGGAGTTGTATGTCTCTACAAAAGTAATACCCTCCAGGTGGGCTGGAGTAATGGTAATATAACAATGTCTTATAAATGTTACATTAAAGTCAAAAGTGGGGGTACTGTTTGTAATACTAACCATGATTCATATCTGAGTTCAATGAAAACTACATTAAATGCAGTATGTGACAATCCAGTCTTAACTAAGCAATTGTCTATTAAGAATGAAAAAAATGTTTCATGCAGGGATAACACGTATCAGTACCAAAGTAATGATTTTATTTGTGGGAAAAAGGCATATAAATGGTTACCTGAGAATTGGTCCGCAGTTGTTTTTTTGGGTTATCTGGTTTTAGCAATAAGACATACTGCAGAATTACCTTTGGGTAAAATACGAAACGTAAGGAAAACAGCTCGAGAATCTGAAGGTCCAGTGAAAAAAAAAAAAAACCTGTGAATCCAGTTGGTAAAATCGAAGCTGGTTGAAAAGGCCATAATTCAGTGAAAGACAAAAGTAAATTGACTCATATGAACTTGGGCAACAGTGTTATATCCAGGGCAGAAATACCACCAGCCTATGGAGCAGTCAAATCGATCTGGGAGCTGAGGAAGCTGTCAAAAAGTCATGAGCAATGCAACTTTTTCCACCCTAGAATTGGTGACTAATGAACTGAATGCAATAAAAACTGTTGTGCTACAAAATCGAATGGCTCTTTACTTCACCCTAGCGGCAAGAGGTGGTACACGAAGAAAAATGCTGTGCGTACATTCCAGACAACCAACATGAAATCAATGACCACCTAGAGGTAATTCAGCAAGTATCAGCAATGACTAAACCAGGCCCAAACCCACTGACGAACTTTTTCCAGAATCTGTTTGGGGGGGTGGGGTTCCATCCTATTAAACATTTAATTGCTATTTGTGTGGGTATACTCCTAATAGGAACATGTGTTTACTGTGAAATTCCCTGCATGAAAAGATTAATCAAAAATTTGTTGATATATCTGCTACTGAAACTTTTACCAAAGTGTTGAAATTAAAAGATTAATTTCAAATGATGCTTTTCTGAAATATAAAACCAATGACTAACTTAACTGAAAGTCCTTGAAAGGAAAAGGCTGAGAAATGAAATAATATTGTTTATGTTCCAAATAGAATAAAATGCATTAACAGGAGGGAGAATGTTAGAAAAATCTATACATGCTGCTTAGAAAATATATTTACAATGTATGCTGCTTAGAAAATATATTTACAATGTATGCTGCTTAGAAAATACATTTACAATGTATGCTGCTTGGGAAAATGTGTATTTAAACATTCAAACACATATAAGTTGTGTGGTCAAATATATAGAGAAATGTGTGCTTTAGTTAGGAATAAATGTACTTAAATCCATAATAGAGAACAAAGTGAAAAGTAGTATATAATGCATTTAATTCTGCCTTACTAGAATAATAGTAGAAATAAACCTGCATATTATTGCTTGAAGCACAAGCTGCAGTGTAATCAGAAATTTGACCTTGGCAGCGTGCAAGCAGAGCCTGGCTCATGTCTTTCAAGTAAAGATTATTTTGCAAAGTTAGAAAATAATAAATCTGTTCGCATGTGTATCTTCTTTCCTGCTTCCACCAGGAGAATAGCCTTGTGCGCACTATCTCTGATAGTGCAGCTGAAACCAGAAAGACAAAGAGAGGCATTAAAGAAGACATACATCTATTGTATTCGAACTAATCTGAGAGCCTTGAATTGGCTACATCCTCAGGAGGTCATCGTGACTGACCAGGTGCTTGCAAGGCTGTAACATTCTCATGGGAAAAAGACTTTTTAAAAAACACAATGTCAGCACTTTTTTATGAGTTACTATGATGTAAAGACCCTGTCACTGACCACGCCAGTGAGGTGGGCAAAACTGATAATGACATATATAAAAATGGTGTCTTCTGTCAATAAAGCAGTCAAAATTCTATACAACTTTGTGTATGGTTTTTTGCCTCCTAATGTACATTAGAGTATTAGAGTTATAGATGCCTGAGTTCTCCTGCATTATTGTTTGTTATTGATTGACATTGTTTTTGAATAACTCAATGATTTTTACAGTCTGACTCTAACAAATTTATTTAACACTTAATACAATCAATAATACTTTCACCTACAAAAATAACTATCAAGAAACTGAATACACTAATGTTAAATTTCTTATGGGCACCTAATAGACCTAGGATTGCATTAAAGAAACATACTAATAGCTGGTCTCAAGGGGGTATTTCTTTTCCAGACTTTAATTTATATATTATCTCTTCTATTATAAAAGTTATTACTTTATTAATAGATCGGTCATATGTCGCAAAATGGAAAGATTATTGGGAGCTAATTAGTATGCACTTCATGAAAATCTCCTTAACACATAAAAATATGATTATAAATAACTCCATGTTGTGGTTGCTAAAGGAATTTTGTACTTCACCTATTACACCTAAACATATGGTCTGTTACCCATTAAATATTATTATTAGTTATCGTAACTTTATATTCATGCACCCTAAGTATAGGGAATGGAATTTTATTGTATTCCTATAATTTATACTCAGGGTATGCTTATGTCATCTACTTCTGAAGGAGCTCATTTAGCTATAGATAATAATCTAAAGTACTGGTATCAGCTGATATCTGATAATAAAGTTAAAAATCTAGATTTCTTAAAACAAGAATTTGATCTAAGAGAAACTTGCTGGTTAGAGGTTCAGATCTTTAGACAACATCTCATTGATAGAATAGATCTAATGTCTATAACAGTTAAAGAATCTATTCCAAAACTGATTGATTACTTGATAATAAATTTACAGCATAAAGTTTCTGATAAAGGTAAACTTTCATATATACATAAAATTATCAAACAAGAAACTTTTACAATGTAGATTCATACTGGAATTATTTCACCTCTATTAATGGGGACCCACCAACTCAACAAGATAAACAATATATATTGGAATCTGCTTATAGAACTACATCTTCCATTGTCTGGAGACTTTATACATGGAAATTTTTACATAGATCTTTTATACACCTTTGATGATGAATAAAATTAATAATAAAGATAATCTATGTAAGAGATGTAATGTAGAAATTAATGCTGACTGGGCTCATATGTTTTATGACTGTATGAAGTTGAAAGAATACTGGAAGTCAATTAATGAATTTTTGCAGGCTCTGTTTACAGATAATTTCATTATTACTAAGTCTCTTATATTATTCAACACACCTGTACCTCAATGTGTTAAAAAGATTAAGCTTCCCTTGTTATGGTCTATCCTAGCAGTGGCTAGGAAAATAATAACTAGAAATTGGATTTCAGATACACCTCCTTCGTTCAATGAATTTAAAAATGTTATGAATATAATGTGTCATATGGAAATAAGCACAATTAGAATGAGAACAACTAGAAAAACATCACATTTTATTGTATGGGATAATTTACAAAATTTGTTAAAAAAATTCTAATTTCAATAGCACAGTATTTTAGTTTAATTAATTGATCTGATTGTAGTGGATGTCTTTGTAAATACTTTAGTTGTTTTGTTGAATATTATAATAATACCTATTTTTAATTATTTGTATAAAATTGTTATGATATTTCTCTTATATGTTAAAACAATAAACTTGTTTTGAAAAAAAAAAATTGCTGTTTGGCAATTACAATGAGCGAGAATGCTAATAGGGGGTTGCATACCTCCCAACTGTACAGATCTTTGCAGAATGTCCAGATTTTTCACCCACACAGTTGGCCTGTACCCCATTTGTCCTGGGAAACACTGGGATGATGCCAGGATTGAAGTCATTAAATAACGGCATACTTTTGAGTTTCAGACACCAAATCCATCAGAAACATTATATTAAAACAAATCCTGTTACTCTAGGAACTTACCTAAGTTTATAAGGGCGATATTTAAAATATGTCCCTAGTTGTACCTCATTTTGTCAAGCTTTGTCCAGATATTTTGCATGAAGAGGTTGAGAGGTATGGGGGGGGTTGCTAGGATGTCTGCCAAATGTGCAGATGCATGCAGGAGTTCACAGCAATAAGTGTAATCTGTCCCTTCCTAGAGAAAAGAACAGTAGATATTTTTTTTTATCAAACAGATTAAATTTAACCTTAGGTGCGTGGGTTTGCCCATTGCTTAGCTACACATACTGTAGCTTAAATAGCACAAGAACATAAATAGCAAGATAAATTCAACTGATGCAGTACTGCAATAGTGTAGTGGCCGGAGTGCTTGATTTGTGAGCAATCATTCCTGGTTTGATCCTCACTGCAGTAAATTTCATTTTCCATGTGAAAGCAATATATGAACATTTTTTTGCTGAATTACCTACTAAATAACATATATTTGTGAACTGGAGTACTACATTAAGTGCAGATGTGAGGTGTCATTGTAATAATGTGGTAAAATCTACAGATAAACACAAGTGCCCCATACATTATATGTACATATGAATCAGGGATACTAAATGAAGTTATAATGTGCAATGAATGATAACTCCATAGAGTGTCCAAATCTACCACTTTCCCAAGACCCATGTTTCATTTCTTTCTAAATGAGTATGGGGTAAGCACTTTTAAGCAGTAGTAAGTGGGTTTAATCCTGTTTACGTGGGGATAAGCAAGCCATACACAGGTTAAACAATTTTGAAGCTAACTATCTGTAAGCATATTTAACCAGGAGTTAGCATTGCTTACCGTTACACAAACCAGTGCAAACCCACTTACAACTGCTTAAAAGTGCCTTAATCACTCTGTATTCAACAGCCCCTGTTCTGCCCAGCAACAAAATAAACAGGCCTTGAACCCAGGACACTGTACATTATAGTCACAGCAGTTAACCAGTAAGCCATCACAGCTGTACATAAAATTGAGGTATACCCAAACAGATCCTCACTATAGCAAAATCACAATTTACATGTGAAAGGAATCTATAAACAGTTTTATGTTGTATAACTTACTATATAACATATATATGTGAACTGGAGTACTGCATTAAGCCCAAATGTGAGGTGGCATTGTAATAAAGTGGTGAAATCTCGTAATAAACACAAGTACCCTATACAGTGTACGTACACATGAATCACGGATACCAAACAAATATATAACATGTAATGAATGATAAATCAATGCCAAACAGCAAATAAGGTGCAAATTTAAAAATAAGCAATGCTAAGCATTGCACACCTCTGCTTACCAGGTGTAAGCAATGCATAGCCCAGCTAAATTGATTTGCCCATTGGTATACCCCTTTAAGCAATGTCAAACTTAGGTAAGCGGGTTTGCCCTTAACTTAGCATTTTCAAAACCATCCAATCATGGCAATGCGCAGGAAATCAGCCCTATTTAAACCTCACAGGCGGGAATACATCTCATAACTGGTTGCAGCTTCCTCCTGTAGGTACTATGGCTGGTGTCGGAGAAGGATCGTGCTTCCAAGTGCAGTGCTGGGGCATCCAGGAGTCCAAAGTCATGAAAGGACTCCTCGTAAAAGACCATGAAGAGAGACTGCTGCAGGGCCAGTACCAGGGTTTCCAATATAAAGCAGAAGCCTGGGACCATCTCGCCCGTGACCTCACCAGTGTCAATGGCATCCCTCAAACTGGTGAGCAGGTCAGGAATCATTATGCCGACCTGAAACGGAGGAAGAGGGAGCTCTTGGATCAATGGATCCAAGAAGCTAGGCAGAGGGGTGATGGTCCAGCCATGTGTAAGTATCATTCTACTACCTGTTTAATAATTGCCAGCTCATGTATATTATAGATAGGCATGGCTAAATATTCCTCTTATGTCTCTGACAGCAGCAGCACAGCAGGCTGTGAATCAGGAAGCCCATGCCTGTAGGCTGCAGAGGCTGCGTCACGAGGCAGGTTAGTAATAATCTTGCATGTACTGTCATAAGAAATAAATCTAAAAGTAGTAGAAAGTTAATTGCCAGTATAAAACTTGTATTGTATATGGGATGTACTGAATAAACCAGACAATATGACAGGAAGAGTCTCATATAGGTTGTATGTAAATAAAAGGGTAACAGCCTGGCAATAAAGGTCTAACTCCTGGACTGCTTGTGTTTACGTTGGTATCATATGGTAATGTAGTGTTGCATTATCTTAATAGTACTGTTGTATTCAGGACTGTTACCCACACTTTGCTACATAAATAAAATGTGCAGGAATGTCTGTATATGACTGTTGTAATCTCAAGGTCATATTGTACAACTAAGAGAGACTTAGACAGAAAACAGTGAAAAAATAAACAGCATAATCCAAGTAGCACACTCAACTGAGATGTAAACTGTTCTATTTTTAGCACACACAGCCATGGTTCGAATCCTGGGAGTGGTAGTAAGTTGTATGCAGAATCATACCTCTCAACTGTACAGATATTGTCAGAAAGTTCAGATAATTGGCTTAATTTTCCTGCCTGTCATCCTGTCCCCATGGCAAATCAGTGGGATGATCCCAGAAGTTTAGGCAGCAAATAATGACATACAAATCATTGTCAGAAATCATAACTGTCAGAAATATATCTGTAAGAACAAACCTGTCACTCTAGTAACTCACCAAAATATTATGAGAGTAATATGCAAAGTATCTCCCATCTCTACCCCCATGTTGTGAAGCTATGACCAGAGTTTGTGCAGTAACAGAGTGAGACATATGTGCATAATAATAATGTGGAATCTAGTAATATGTGTGGCAACATTCAGGTAGTGTTAACAAACATTCCCTCCACAGGTCTGTCAGATAAGAAAACTGTGCCTGGAAGTAAAAGATTGAAATCCTGGACTGGTACTGTTTAGTCTGGTATTGTACAGCATTGTTAGTGTTGCAGTTTCTCTGAATAATAATGTATTACTCATCACTCACACACACTGAAATACATAATAAAACTGTATAGGAATCCTGTATAAGACTGCTGTAATTACAAGGTCAGATTGTAAAACCATGGGAGACTTATACACAGAAATAAGAAAAGAGATATGCAGCAATATCTAAATAGCACACTCAACTGTGATGTACACTGTTTTATTTTTAGAAGACACAGCCATGGTTCAAATCTTGGGAGTGGTAGTTAGCTGTATGCAGAATCATACCCCTCAACTGTACAGATTTGTCCAGAATGTCCAGATAATTGGCCCATATCCACTGCCTGTTACCCTGTTCCCCTGACAAATCAGTGTGATGATCTCTGACATTTAGGCAGCATTTAATGAAATATAACTGACTGTCAGACCTGTAAATATTCAGAAAATGTATATGAAAACAAACCTGTCATTGTAACAACTCACCAAATGTTTATTATGGCAATTGTCAAAGTATGTCCCAGCTTCACCTGCATGTTGTCAAGACTTGCCCAGAGTGTGTACAATAAGAGATTGAGAGGTATGTGTGTAACATCAACCTGGAATCTTGGAATATGCATATAAACAGTCAGGTAGTGCTAACAAACAATACCTCCACAGGTATATCAGGTAAGAGGTATATACTGCAGGTAAAACACAGTCTGTGTATAATGTATATTGTTTTCTACAAACATACTACTGTCCAAACTAAGGCCATAGGGTAGTCTAATGATACCTGTAAGGTACAGATTACAGCACTAACTAAGAAAGTATTGAGAACTACAGGGATACACAAGCTGTTAGCTGGCATCTTTCTCTCCCCCCAACCATATCTGCAACAATAATCTAAATACACAACTCAATGGGTATGTGTACAATTAAATCTACTGTTGGGACATATTTCCTATTGTTTGATAAATATTGAAATTTGTTTCTATGCATGTGCCATGTTGAAATACTCCCACATTTGGTAGCATGCTGCCATCAATGTACATGCATGCTGTTGTAATGGCCTCTGTGGTTCCATATATGCATGTGTTCTGTTTGCTATGCAACTGTTCCACATCTGGTGTTTTCAGTTAATGGGAATATCTATGCATGCTGTTATACTTAATCCTGGAATGTGTTGACTATTACTAACCCATATATGTTTTAAAATTGAAACACCATAGCACGTTTGGGAAGGCCCATCCCAGTGGACCCACCTCTCCCACCTCATCTGGCCATGGCACCAGACACCAGCACGTCTGGGGCCCACCCCAATACCTCCTCCTCTGCAGGTCCTGCATCACCTTTGTGTGGAACATCCTCTGGGGATAGGGCTCACCCCCCCAGGAGTGGGTGCAGACAGGAAACTGTCACCCATCGTCATGTCTGGGATCTGGTGCGTAGCGAGCTCCACAGGGAGTTTGGAGATCAGCTATGCCAGCTTGAGAGTCGTATGGCACATCTAGAAGGTCAGCCTGCCCCTCCTACCCAGCCTCCAGCACAGCCACCTTTGGGGCGTGAAGGTGCAGTGATGACTGCCCATGGGTGGGGACCTCAGTCCCACTGTTTTCATTTGGGGGCTCATGGGCTTCAGATTTCCAAATACCCCTCCCCATCCAAGGTGTTTACCCCCCACATCTGTCATATACTGCCTGTATGCTGTCTTGTCTGTCATCCTACCCAACCTACCTCCCCAAATATACCTACTATCAGTGCCCAACATACCACTCTCACCTTATATAAAAAAGGGCAATCTGTTCCCAAAAAAAAGTCTCGCCCCATACATAGCTGTCCATTTCACACACGTCCACTGGACACATGTAATCTGGTCTAATTGGCTTCATAACATATTATTGTTGCCGTCACCCCTCTCTCAGGCATATGAGTATCCAAATCTACCTCCAAATCAGTGTATATGCACAGCTGTTGCTGTAGCAGCAATGGGCAGCTATGGACCTTCCCTACACCTGTCCTGCACATTCCTAGCTATTTTTCACTTCTGTCTTGCCCTCATTTTGACCCTTTTTCACCACTTTCCTATTAATCCTTTTTCTTTTCTTTTAAAGAAATTAGCATGGGGGTAAGTGGGATTAAGCACTTTTAAGCAGCAATAAGTGGGTTTAATCCTGTTTGCATGGGGGTAAGCAATGCTTACACAGTATAAGCAATTTAGAGACTAACTGACTGTAAAAATATTTAACCGGAAGTTAGTATTGCTTACCATCGCACAAACCTGTTTACAACTGCTTAAAAGTGCCTTAATCACTCTGTATCCAACAGCCCTTGTTCTGCTCAGCAAGAAAATAGACAGCTTTTCCAAGTCTCAAACCCAGAACCCTGCATACCATAACCAAAGGGGTTTACCATTAAGCCATGTCAGATATGCATAACTATAATGTTTTCACAAACATATCATCCAGAACAGTCATTCAATAGTGCAGGAAATTAATTTATATATGTAGATGTATGTGTGTATGTATATATATATATATATATATATATATATATATATATATATATATATATATATATATATATTTATATATATATATAAGAGAACACAGTAAATACATATATGACCAAAGGCACCGTTAATGGGGGTGAGGGGGCCCAATATAAGTACCGCTTATAATTATTGATATCATCCCCTCCCCCACAGCCAAACAGATCTGCCTTGCAACACAATACCAACACTTGCAAGTTCCATACCCAGGACCCTACACAACATAGCCACGAGAAATTAACAGTAATCCATCCCACCTGTACGATGTCAGGATGGTATCAATAAGATATCATGAAGTACAGTCTGGCTACCATAGGGAATGTACAATCAATGTGGAACTAGTAAACATTCCAATGATACATACACACACACACACACACACACACACACACACACACACACACACACACACACATATATATATATATATATATATATATATATATATATATATATATATATATATATATATCTATATATATATATATTTATATATATAAACATACACACACATATACATATATATTACTATGTATAGATATGTATAGGAAGATACATATTTAGAGGATGCACAGCATATTGAACAGCCAGTATTCCTAAGTTGCCACCTTATAAAATGGACAGTGTATGATTCCCTCATAAAAAAGACAATTAGTGCATGAAACATGTACCCACAGAGAAGTCAAAGGATATGACACCACACACAGGTTTGCATACATAAGAAATGTTTATTTGTGTACTATTACAGTTGTATATGCCATGTCATATAGCTGTTAGGTGTTTGAAAAACATTCTGAGTAATGCAACTCTCAAGCAAATCATTTTATACAGTAATCCAAAAGCATAACATCTGTTGCTGTCCAGGCCAAGGCCTTCAAGTAGTACAACAGTAATGAAACACTGGGCCAGAAGATAACAATCAATGAACAGTAAGTAATGCAGATGTAGTTCAGCAGCCTCCAATTATATTCTATACTCAACCCCTAGGGGGAAAATAATTAAGTTTTCACAATGAAGATGTATCTGTTACATAACAATGCTTAACTGAAAACATCACTATCACACTGACAAACAGAACAATCTGTATGATAGTAAGCACTAGCCCACCAATGTTCCCAAGGTGAAATATATGAGAATGTACAGCCATATACCTTAAGGTGTCTTACTAATGATATCCCTCACATGCTGTAACAGCCTAGGTTATATATGGTGCATACCCCTCCCTCATAGAATGACTTACAGGGACATATAACAGTGTTACATACACTGACCTCTGGACTGCGCAAGGGTACACATGTCTTGCCCAGCTGTAGCCCACATATATATGGACCCTACCTCACAATATGTGTGAGGACCACAACATCACTGGAATGATGGCAGGAATGGCAGTACAACATAATTATAGGCCACTACTTAACAAACTCTTACTGCATGACATATAGACAAAGCTTGGTATATAGGTGAAGGACACAAGCTGGATCACAGGGCCATATTTGCAATATTGTTGTTATACACTGAGAACTTTGCTGGTGTTACAGGATTGGTTGCAACATACCCTTAGTCTGGAATATGAAGTCAGAAACACAAATGGATGTAGCCATGTACTGATAGCACTTAACAGACAGAATGCCAGTGATATATCTGAGACAAGATCTGTGTGGTGGACAGACAAAACATAACAGCCAATCCTCTGGCCATCATGTGGATAGGCCCACAGTTGACAGCTATGCAGACAGACTGCATTCCATACTAAACTAGTATGTACACACAAACCCTGTAACACTAGTGGTATACAATACATATAACAACACTACTCACACTGTCTGTAGGTCTGGAAACTTATACAAATATGTAGTTGTGCCTGTGCCTGCAAGTCCTCTTGTAAGAGGTATTGATATCTGCTGTCTGTAACACTGCTGCCCACACACAGGAAGGATGCCCTCCATAGAGGAAAGGTAAAGGGACCACACCAACATGATTTAGGAATTTATAGTAGTGGGTTGCCATGATAGTGGTAATTGGAAGTACTACACAGCAGGCTGCATGCAGGTAGCAAGGGGTGGTACAGAGGCCATCACCTGATCATGTGCATCACCTAGAAAATCCATGCTGCAATCTATTCAAAGCAGCTCACTCCATGTAGTGCAGAGAGACAGAGAGAGAGAAAGAAAGAAAGAAAGAAAGAAAGAAAGAAAGAAAGAAAGAAAGAAAGAAAGAAAGAAAGAAGGAAGGAAAGAAAGAAACACATCCATCCATCCAGTAAATATAACGTAGTTCAGAAACTGAACCTACAGACATCCCAGGTTGACCAAGGGGACACAGCAAACTGTATCCAGAAGAGACGGCATTCCCACAACAGGTATGTGAAGCATATATGCATGTAATTGAATGTAGTACATAATAATGGGATAGATGATGTGGAATGATTTATATGTGCCATCAGGTGTTGTTGTTGTAATGATATCCAGCTGAAAAACTGCTACGGACAATAGTGTCTGTCCTTGTGGGCAGTGGGCCATACCTGTCAACTGTACAGATCAGCACTGAATGATGAGATGTAAGCCATCATAGTGTGTGTTGTGTACTGCAAGACATGTATATTAGTGTGGCCAAAAGCTGGTGGTGGAAGTAATGTCATTATGATGGACACGTGAGTTTCAGAGCCACCACTTGCAGGACAGTCATGTTAACATGTAATGTAGCATGCACAGATGCCATATGTGTGTAATAGGCTTACCTGCAATCTGTCCCTATATATACCCCCTTAATGTTAGGCTGTGTCCACATGTGACACCTGTCTGTGTTGTAGCAAGGCAGAACAGTGCAGCTGTGCAGGAAGGAGAGTTAGAGAGTGTGGACCTGATTTTGGAATGCACGATATATATATATATATATATATATATATATATATATATATATATATATATATATATATATATATATATATATATATATATATATATATATATATATATATATAAATGCACACAAATGAAGAATCACCAATAAACAGCAAAAATAAGTCAAATTGTAAACTCAAAGGCAAGTTGAGGAGCAGGAGTCAAGAAGTAAGAAATATAATCCAAGAAAATTTATTGTACAAACGGTGAGCGCTTTCACAAATAAATTGCTTCATCAGACCAAATTCAAATAATGATGTCACATCCTTTTATACCCATTAAAATTCAAATGAACCAATCATTTATAGGCATCACCTCTAAAGCTGCAATGTACTATTGTTGTAGGTGAGGACATACATATAGTGCATTTGCTAAGCACACTAAAGACAATGGGGTTAGCCATCAGTTTAGATTTAGGGTGTTAGAGCTTGTATACGATGATGCTAGGTTGGGGGATGTCTCTAATAAAACAGAAACTAGAGAGCTTACCTGGATTGTCAGGTTAAGAGCCCATTTATGCAAAGGGCTCAATGACTATATAGCCATTACAGCCAAATTGAGAAGTAGGAAACTTAGGAAATAAATATAGATGTATCAAATGTCCTATATGTTTTTACTATGTTATTTTTTATATTTTGTTATACAATTTGTTATGCAATTTATTTGTGAAAGCGTTCACCATTTGTACAATAAATTTTCTTGGATTATATTTCTTACATCTTGACTCCTGCTCCCCAACTTCCCTTAGAGTTTACAGTTTGATATAAATAAATAAATATATATATATATATATATATATATATATATATATATATATATATATATATATATATATATATATATATATCTACAGAGATACACTCACACACACACACACACACACACACACACACACACACATGTGCGCGCACACACACACACACACACACACACACACATATATATATATATATACGTGTATGTCTACATGTATACAAACACACACACACACACACACACACACACACACACACACACACACACACACACACACACACACATTTATATAAATACATGCCCCCTACTGTTGAATGACAGTGCTGTAAGATATGTGTGAGGGAACATCACACATATCAATACACACACACACACACACACACACACACACACACACACACACACACACACATATATATATATATATATATATATATATATATATATATATATATATATATATATATACATACAGCAGTAAGTGGGTGCAAAATGGACAGTTATGTCAGGTGTGAACCCCATGTTGGGAACACATTGCCCTTGTTTGTGAAGGTGGGATTGGTAGTTTGGGGAAGGATAGTAGGTATATTTGGGGAGGTAGATTGGGTTGGAAGACAGACAAGACAGCATACAGAAGAGGTATATGACACATGTGGTGGGTAAACACCTTAGATGGGGGGTGTTGTCTGGGATGGGGAAGCCCATGAGTCCCCATATGGAAACAATGGGACCAAGGTCCCCACCCATGGGCATTCACAATATCATCTTCACGGCTCTGAAGGTGCCTGGGCTGGGGGCTGAGCAAGAGGAGCATGCGGACCCTGTAATTGTATACTGAGGGCCTGAAGGTGCTGTAGCACCTCCCCCAAGTCTATGTGGAGCTCCCTATGCACCAGACCGTGAACCTGACTTCGGGTGACAGGATCCTGTCTGTGTGTGCTCCTGGATGGGTTTGAACACCATCCCCCGAAGTGGTTCCACCTGAAGGTAGTGCAGAACCAGTAGATGAGGAGGTCCCAGGGTGGGTTCCAGATGTGATGTGGCCTGGTAACATGGCCAGATGAGGGGGGGGGAAGGTGGTTCTGCTGGCAACTGTTTCCCAAACATGTTATTGTGTCACTGTTATAGAACATATGTGGGTAATAATAGTCCACACATTCTGGAATTATGTCTAACAGCATGCATAGATATCCCCATTAACACAAAACAACAGATGTGCAGCAGTCTCATAGCAAACAGAATACATGCATATATGGAACCATAGTGGCCCTTACAATGCCATGCAGGTGACATTGTTCGTAACAGGCCACCAATGATAGTGTTTCAGCATGGAAAATGACTACAAACACATAGCACAAATTGTTATACAATCTGATATATGAACCAAGGGTAGGTCTTCTGTAGACATACCCATTGAGTTGTGTGATCAGATTGTTATTGCAGATATGGTGGGGGGGGGGATAGATGTGTATTAACAACTATGATATCCTTGCAGTATGAGACCCTTAGACCTGTTTCACTCTTTATGTCTTTCAGGCAATATGCCCAGGGAGAGATTGCCTATGTACATAGTGGAGAATGATGTTGTCATCACATACCTGGTGCAGCACTACAACACCCTCTTTGGGCGTACAGTCCATGATCTGCAGGAGAGGACCGCAATGTGGAAAGATCTTGTCCACAGGGTAAATGATGTCAGCCTGCATAACCACAGATATGAGCAGGTCCAACATCAATGCACTGTGTACTCTGTCATGTCCGTCAGCATGCTGCTGTGGTTAGGGGGGACCAGCTTGCAATGGGGAGGGTCATGCCATCCAGCCCCCCTGACACATGTGGAGGAGCTCTTCACCAGCCTCGGAGTACCTGCCCGTCTGCAAACACAACACCCAGTGGAGAGCATAGTGCATGTGGGTGCTACCCACACAATGGCAGAGGAGCATGCAGGTAAGGCCACAGGGTACATCAGTAGACCACTGTTGTGTAGCCATCTGCATCTGTAGAATTAGATCATGCATATGTCAGATGAAATATATATAGTCTGTTGCTGCGTTGTAGTAAACAGATGTGCATAATCTGTAGTATTGTGGGTTTGTACTGGTGATGTACCATAATGCTGCACCCACCCAGTACCAATGCCACAGGTGTGGCTACTGACATCACATCTCTCATACAATTATGTAGGTCCCTCTGGTATACCTCCGGGGCAGCAGCCTGTAGCTGGTGAGTATGGTGTTTGTTCATGTTTGCCAATACACTGGTCATGTTATGGCCATGGTATATTCCATGCACACATTTAACACACCTGCCCATAATGCATACTGTACACGTTCATGTATTGTTGCTGTTAACTGCACTGCATCACAGTGGTCACCGTGGTGGTGTATTTGGTGGGTATGTAAGACTCCTGCAATATAACAAACAGCCTGTCATTGCAAGATGTGTGCACAGAGATTAACATAATGGTGAGACAAATGGCCTACAGTAGGGACATGTCTGAAACAGCACCTTTATACAGTGCTACAACAGTGTATTACAATGGCAACTGTTACAGATCTACACTACAGCATATCACAATACTGCATTCCACAACCCTTACAACCTGCAATGTGGTCCTACCATGAGCAATGAATGTGCAATATGGAATCCTATGTTAGGACAAAAAATATGGGGAATACATACCATCACAAACACTGGAAGCATATGTGTGCATACACTCCAGATAACATATTGTGGAAGCAGCTTTTGAGGTACTGACAGCAAGCATTCTTCATGAGTATGGACCTTCCAGCAAGTACAGGTCCTCAATGTCACACCAATAAATGATCTTCTGTCCAAGATGCTTGGCCATCAAATGTGTCCACTTACCTACAACAGAGGCAGCCATAGCTTGCACAAATCTTACAAGCCAAGGAATGGATCCCATACCCAAC
Source organism: Protopterus annectens (assembly GCF_019279795.1). NCBI lineage: Eukaryota > Metazoa > Chordata > Ceratodontiformes > Protopteridae > Protopterus > Protopterus annectens. The sequence goes on from NC_056744.1 coordinate 1,323,184,172, forward strand.
AGGTAGCACCCAGGAGTTGGACATGTAGTCTTACCTCACCATTGCATATACCATGGCAAACAGTGCAGACAGTCATGTATTTTGCGAGGATGTATGGGACAAGATTAATGTAGAAAATAACAGATGGCCATCCAAGACAGATGACGACACATGTTACAAACTGGTCATGCAGGCTGCCTAGTAACATGCCACAACATTGAAGGAGTTCCAGGAATGTCTAGCAAGTACTGGCTGTGCAGTACCTGTGTCAGCAATTGCATGGACTCTGCATTAGTGTGGCCCATGGGTTAGGGTAATCAGTTGTATCACAGGAAACATCAGCCAGGCCTCTCTACAGGTGGTGTATGCATAACAGTAAAAGTCTCCAAAAGGCATGAGTTGCAATGTGTACTGGTGTACTAAGACCATGTTGGAAACCTACAAACAGTATCAATTAAGATCCATGTGCTGCACAACCAACACCTCTCCCCACCTCAGACCCACCATCCCCATCTGTACCTTGCCGATGCCAGTGTACACCTGTATGTTTGCCATTCATTAGCAGGGACTAGGCCGGTACACATGGTGTTCAGTGTTTGGGACACTGCAATATGACACACGTGTAGCCCATAGTTGTCAAGCATCTGCAAAAAGGCTGAGGGTGGGGAGGGGGTGTCATCATGGAACACAACAATGCACTGAAGTAGAGATCCAAAGGACACTATGAATGGCTGTATCTGCACACAGTCAAGGTCAGGAACTGTGGCAGACATAACTCTGACTCCACAGCAATAGTGATGGCACTGTGTGACTTCCAAGGGATGCGCACATGAGTTGACCTTGCAATCATGCAGAGTTGGGGAACATTTATAGGGCAGAGTGACCAAATACTGGCAAATGCAGATGACCCATGCTAGTATACCCTGGCACCAGAACCATAGAGCAAGGGGGTAGGGTGCCCTGCCCCCCCCCCACACTTTTGCAGCAGATCCAGCAACTTGTCTTTTCAACTTACATGTTAGGAGGAGGAGGACCTGCAGTCCCGCACCTGTCCTGGTCACAATCACACAGTATACAATCATTCTCTGACTGAGATCGCACTACTAACAGTGAGGGTGAGGAAAGAAAGAAAGATTAAGAAAGGGTAAATAAACGCCGATCCCCACTCCCCCCTACTATATAGTGTGATCATGTCCGATGTGCGATTGTGCAATCTTGTTTACAAGCTGGGGAGCATAAACATACCCATAGTTTCCTTGTTATAGCGCCTTATTAATAAAGATGATGTCATAATGTCTGAGTACCATAAACTTTTACGAAGCCAACAGATATATATAAACATGAAAACTTCTCGAGTTTACATAATAGTGCGCTTTACGTTTACTTATGAAGTTCACAAATCATTAACTTATGTTTTAGTGATTAATTTATCCCCTCCCCAAAGATCTAAACATGAGTTATCCTTTTGAAAACAAAAAAAAAAATGAATACTAATCATAAACTAGCACCCTTAAAAATGAAACCAACACAATTTGATTTATAAGGGAATTTAAGATACATATATTTTATCAACCTGTATTATTAGTTCGACTACGAGGTGAAAAGCGCTTGTCGCAACAGGAAGTGGTAATGACCTGTATAGAATTGGTCAGAAAGAGACTTTCTTCATAACATGGAGGAAGAGTGGATATGAATATGAAGTTAACAGCCTAGGCGTGGGCCATTGTATAGTCGCCTGCTTTACACTACCATTATTTTCTGGGAGTTGTCCTATGGACGTGCTCTCGAGTGAGGAATGTTAGTTATCAGAACAATGATATGCTATATGGAAACTGTATTACGTGGCTCAGAAAGCAAAATGTTTGTCATATTTAGTGCTTGAGTGATAAGGGGAGCAAGTGCTTTATAAGTTTAGCATAATAATAAGAGGCTAACATAAATTATTAAAACAGTCTAGAATAGTTGTGTTTACTTTAAGAGGTGTGGGTAGTGATGGAAAATATTACCGATACCTAGATATTAGCTTTGTGTCTTTGGAAAATACCTATGTGATGCTCTCAGCATTCTCTAAGGTTTGCTTGTCTGGTAGTTTATATTTTTCTCACAGAATATAAGTGGAAGTGCAAAGGCAAAATGTGCGTATTAAGAACTTTCTGTTTTTAAGACGTTTCTTCCGGTAGTTGTATAAATTGATATATGTGTGTATACTTTAAGTTTATTGGTTTGATGTGAAGGTATTTGTTGTATTGGTGGCATGGTGGGTGGGGTATACATACCTAAAGATAAATTAGTGTTCTTGACAGAATGCAGTAAAATTGTCTTTTGACCCTGTCTTGTGTAGTTAATTTGTTATTCAGAATATACTTGATTGCTGTCAGGATTTCTTTTTTTTTTTCCTTTATTGTTTTTAAATTTAATGTTGTATTCCTAGGCAAGGGACAATGAGGGACTCTTTTAGGTACATTGCTCAGGATATGCAATATCTTTGCTTCTTCTTTAAAGTTGAACTAATGACAGTTTGGTGTTACTCTGCATATTTTTTGTTTACCCCCAGAAGTAACAGACTTACAATAAAATCATTTGATATTAACAACAGCATGTGCCGTCTATAGTGATAGCAAAACCATAACAGCAGAGCCTTGCTGAAAGTAATCAGATGAAACTGTTAAGATGTTCTGATTAAGCACAATTGCTTGGTGTCTGCGTCTGTTTCCCTTTCCCTTTTTTATAGAGATGTGATTAAAAAAATATTAATACCATGTTACTGTTGAGTCTGTCTTCAATGCTAGTTTGTGTAAATGTAGACACTCCCCCGGATTTACGAAGCCCTTTATAGCATGCAGAAATAGTTTAAGAGCTATTTTCGGCAATATGGCTGATGTGCGATCAAGGAACAAGCTCCCGGAACGTGCATGTGAGCTCTTAGACTAATCCTGTACAGACCGAGCTCCTGTATGCAAATTACCTTCATTTGCAGGTGAAAACCATGCAAATGAGGGTAATATGCAATCCAGGAAGCTGGCAACTGTCCGTGCAGGACGAGTGCGGTGTGCAGAAATGTACTTGGTTAGTAACCAAGTACAGTTCTGCAATCTACAAAACAGAGCTATGACAGCTCCAAATAAAGGCTGCATATCATTGAGGAAGCATGCCAATGTCCAAGTAGAAGGCTACTGGCATTGCAAACTGTAATAAATAAATAAATAAATAAATAAACAACTTTTAATTTTCTTTTCGCTGATCTCGCCTGGTTAAGCATAGGGCAGCGACACGCAAACGGGATCGGGGGGAAAGTAATAAAGTAATCGTAAAATAAGCATGCTAACTAAAATCAGTATTCTAAGATGCAAGTCAATGGCAGGCAGAAGACAACCTGGCCAGTGAGTAATGGTTGTTAAGGGGGGAGGCTCAGTGTCGGACATGTAACTATGCATTAGAAGATAATCCTATGCAAATGAGGGAAAGGTTAGTGAATCCCAGATTTTCCCAGGGTGTGAAACAGGTCCCAAGAGTGTAAGAGTATAAATAGCTAGGTGCAAGACTAGGATATAGGTGACATCATGGGGGGAGGTGTCAGGCATACTGTAAGTGGATTGGAGACCAGTGGCTCGGGATTGCTCCTAGCTTAGCACAGCTAAGCTAGGGGTGTGTCTAAACCTGCCTAGCACTCTTTACAAAGTGTAAGCAGGTGTGCTCACCACTCACCTGGTTTTACAGGAAGAAAAAGGAAGTTAAACCAGGAAAAAGCAGCTCTGTGCATATTTGAGCACTCCGTTCACATGGCGTGCACACTGGCCTAAACAGGGAGGCAATGGGAAGGGAAAACAGCAGTAGGAAGGTAATCAAGGAGAACTAGCTGAGCTGCTAGGTGAAATGTATCAGAATCAGCTAATCACACAGGAAGAAGACCAGCCCAGCCCAGAACACCACTATAAACCAAGCAAACACCTACCCCCCTGGTTTTTCCACACTCTACACCTTCGGTGTATACAAGCGGGGAAATTTTAAAACCAAACCTACAAAATGAGAAGGGCTGCAGCAGGCAACATAGAACAACATGTGCAAGAGGCTGAGGGTGGTGAGGATGTCAATGCTGCCAAACAACCCACAGTGAGGAGACAGAGAAGAGTGTACAGACCCAGGGTAACCTACCAGGGGCTACATGAGCTGGAGATAGTGGAGCACTATAGAGTGGACAGAGATTTCCTACAGCAAATCGTTGAGCTGTGCAAGTCACATCTGACACACGACACTGGCCGAGGGGAACCCATCCCAGTGGATACCAAGGTATGTGTAGGTCTAGGTATACTAGCCACAGGTACCTCCCAAACTACAACTGGGGATAACATGGGCATCTCACAGGCATCAACATCCAGAGTATTCCACCAGTTCCTGGATGCCATGTCAGCACATGCCAGTGAGCATGTATATTTCCTCAACACACATGAGGTGTTGACCCGCAATATGCATCTCTTCCACCAAATAGCTAACTACCCTGGGGTAGTGGCTGCTATAGACTGCATGCACTTATGCATCAAAGCACCACCCGGTGAGCAGGGTAGGGCCTTCATCAACCGCAGGGGCATCCCCTCCATCAACTGCCAGGTTGTATGTGATACCCAGGGCATTATATTGAATGTGTTTGCTGGTTGCCCTGGAACCTATGACAATTCACATATATGGCAACTGACTTAGCTGTACCACAGATTTGCTGATGTGGACATCCCCTATGGTCAGCTAAATGGGGGATGCTGGGTACCCACTGGAGCCATGGCTAATGACACACATCAGAAATGCACACACACCTAAACAACAACGCCATAATGATGCAGACGCACAGGCCAGACATATAATAGAGCATGTGTTTGTGATGCTCAGGTCATGGTTACAGTGTCTGGACACATCCAGTGGAGCCCTGCCATATTCACCAGCTACATGTACCCATATAGTAATGGTATGTGCTATGCTACACAATATGATCCTGTGGAAACAGCTGCAGCAGGAACAGCATGAGGCAGGGCCACACAGCCCCCCACCAATGCCAAGGCCTGCACAGGTATAGAGTGACCCAGAGGAGGAACAACATGAGCCTGCCCCAGTAGTCAGAAGGGGACATGCCCAGTATGCCCTGGTCTTGGCAATGAGGCAACGCATAGCATATGCATTGACACAGTAAGACCCCAGGGAATGATACTTCTCTCTGACTCGCACAGAAAGTAAAATGGATGCCAAACATGACACTACCTGTGCCCAACCATGTATAGGGAGTGTACTATGTGCATCTGACATAGGCAGCCCTCCAGAACCATCCTCAAGTCCGGCACACCCTCAAGGAAAGTCATCCAACCTACCAATTGCCAAGTGGAGTAGAATGTGTTTTTACCTGTAGCTATGGTATGGATGTGAACATGCAAGGGAATCGGGTGGTCGGATGTCAAGGCAGCATAGAGTAGACACCCATAGTGGCAGCATGAGATCTGTAACACATACTGGAGTCACCATAGTAGGCAGTACTACACAGGGTTACAAAAGCCACTGCAGGAAATGGACTGAGAGACAGGGGTGTCCATAAGAGCCACACATACCAGTCAGGAAGGATCACATACCCAGCAACAGTCTCAGCCAGCAGGACAGGTGAAGACAAACACAAACAAATGCTGTACTATGGCCTCCGAATGTGCTCTATGGTTAACCGCTCCCCCAGACCTACACAGGCAGACTGCAGCAGGCCAGGCAGTTGGATGTAAGTTGTGAAGGTTAGGAAGTCAAACACTAATATGTAGGTAAACAAATCTAGGATCTGTACTACACTGGTAAGCCCTAGCCAGCAGGATAGGTAAGACTACAGACTGAATTGGAGTACCTGACATACCAGTACAGTCCTAGCAAATGTGTACAAGTGTCAGGTGCGCCCCCCCCATCCAACGTACACATAAAGTAACAGTCAGGTGTGCCCCCCCACTCCTGTGTAGAACAGTAGAAACAGTCAGGTGTCCCTCCCTGCTATGCAGAAATGTAGCAACAGTCAATGGCAAATGACTGATGGATACCCTGTAGACAAAGCATGCTACCTGTTGGTGTACAACAAAAGGTCAGCACTGCAGTACAAACAACCTGGATGTGATCCACACTTGCAACACAGATGTCCATACTGGGCATGCTCACACACTTGGAATGAAGGCAATTTCAGTCAACAACATACTGAGAGGTCATACTGGGCATGCTCACACACTTAAACACATGAAGGCCATGTCTGCAAACACCAGTGGACCAGACATATATGGAAGCTTCAGTTCTCAGTGCAGACACATCAGTATGCACCACTCCTGCCTTGCACACACAGTGGGTAGGAATACAGACAAATATGTAAGGACAATACACTATAATAAGCCACAGGTACATGGGAATAGATGTGTGGAAGAGAGTGACTGTGACAAGGAGTCATGTGGGCCTGTCCCAACTAGCACACAGCCAAAGGGCTCCCAACACATGAGGTGCGGAAGTAACCCACTGTGGATACTAGCCACCAGTACCTGTCAGCATGACAGACTATGTGGTGTACATGCCAGCTGTGCAACAAGACTGTACAAGGAAGGAGCCATCTAGTAGCTGTATACACACACCTGTGACATATGACCCCGTGTGTGCCCATGTAGCATGTCAACCCCTACATAGCCCATGCACAAACTGCCCTCCCCATAGTAGTAGTCTGACAAGCCTGCTGAGGTCATCCAATGGTGTAATACCTTTGGGAGAGTTATAGCTCAGTAATATGCATGGTGTGTCCCATAACTGTGTACTGCTGTAGTGACAGAGTAGTTAGGTAGTAGTACTAACCCCAGACCTGTCAATTGTGTGAGTGTGTGTTTGTGTGTGTGCCTATCTGCCTCTGACTGTGTAAAGTGAAATGCTTGCTAGGCTACTCACATTCCATGCAATACATATATTCAACTTTGGCAAGACTTTTGATGTCACTCACCTAGTAGTACACCTCTGGGAACATGATAGTCCAGTAATTGCCATGGCATGTCCTGTAACTGCGTACTGCTATAGTGTGATAAACTAGTTAGGTAGGTGTTCAAACCCCATCCCTGGCAACTTTGAGTGTCTGTGTGTATGACTGGGTAGACAACAATGCTTTTTAGGCTACTCACACTCCATACAATACAAATACTCTACTTTGCCAAGGCTGCTGATGTCACTCATCTAGAAGTACACCTCTGGGAAGGTGATAGCCCAGTAATCGCCGTAGTGTGTCCTGTAACTGCGTACTGCTGTAGTGTGATAAACTAGTTAGGTAAGTGTTCGATCCCAAGCCCTGGCACCTATGTGAGTCTGTGTGTGTCTGACTGGGTAAAGATCAATGCTTTTTAGGCTACTCACACTCCATTCAATACAGATACTCTACATTGCCAAGGCTGCTGATGTCACTCCCAAGGCTGCTGATGTCACTCACCTAGAAGTACACCTCTGGGAAATTGATAGCCCAGTAATCGCCGTAGTGCGTTCTGTAACTGCGCACTGCTGTAGTGTGATTTAGAACAGTGGTAGTGTTCCATATCCATCCATGCCAGTTCCAGATGTGATGTGTGTGTCTCAGTGTCTGTGTATGGAGCAATGAATTATAGGCTACTCACTCGCAGTACATTACAAATGCCCTACTTTGGTAGTCCTGCTGATGTCATTAATTGTGAAATACACCTTTGGGGAAGATGCACTTCAGTAATGTCCATGGCGCATAATATAACTGCATAATGCTGTAGTATAGTAAATTAGTTAGGTAGGGGTTCTACTCCCAGACATGACAGGTATGTGTGTGTGTGTGTGTGTGTGTTTGTAACTCGTACCCTGTGTAGAGGTGGTTGTGAGTTTGTGGGCAATGTGGAGGGGTTTTGTTAATTTCATTTATGGTGGCCCTACTATATATCACAATGTCAACCATACAGGGATAGCAGATGTAAATGGCTGAGAGGCTGGGGTGCAAAGCCATACCCATACATGTGACATCAAGGCCTGCCAATCACAGTTAGCAACCCCACTGTGCCTTCACAATTGACTCACAATGGACACAACATGGCCTGTATGGACAGATGACACTGACATCAGGAAATGCTGTTAGCATGCTATCAATGTAAGAGCAGGGTAAATCTGCTGACCAGTACCACTTGCTGCCACATGTGGGCAAGACTGGTATATCTGATGATAAGCTTTGTTCACAACATGGGCCAGACACCCCAGGTACAGTTCCACATGTCACTGTATATGTATGTGGGAGGTGTGCACATCCTAGATACCATCCAAGTCATGAACAAGGGAACACATACATGGCAAGTGATGCACAGCATTGGCCACACACAATAGTCTCCCAAGTGACTGGAAGACGGATGCAATACCCACCTGTGCAGGCAAATGCAGAAGCTCCAGGCCTGTATCACAATGCAGACCATTGTCATGTGGGCTGATGCCAAGGTATACCCATCGCCTACCCTTGTATAGCCTGCTGGCACTGTTGGCCACCACACACCTGTACAGACATGCACCCATGCATGTCCGAACTGGACCCTGTGTGTTCGTGTGTGTGTATTGTATGGTGCGTATGTCCACATCCACATGCACTACTCCCCCCAGGGCACAGTGAAGCATGCTGCCTTATGTCTGACACCCCCTCATACTCACTGCCCATACGACCTCCATATCACCATGTGGTGCATGTGTTCCCTGCACATTGATGTGTTGTGGCATTCCCACTAGTGATGGGCTGCACTCCTGGTCCTGCCAAGTGCGTTAATGTGCGTGCGTCCCTGTGTGAGTGTGCCTGTGCTGATGCTGGCACCTGTTCATGCAGACAGGCAAGTGTATGTCACCTACTGCATATCTACCATATCTCTGTTGCAGATGTCACTCACCATCACATATATGTTCTGATTGCTCCCACCAGATAACCCATGTGGCGCATCCAATAACAGCATTGAACTGTGATAGCACTACATAACTGTCGGGTGTTTGATACCCTGTGCTGGTAGGTGTGTGACATAAACATGCATCAGTTTTACCCTCACACCCCTCCCTGACATGTATTCACCTCTGTCTGCCTCCCACACTCCCTCTCTGGCAGATGTGGACGGCCACACCTGCATTGCTTAGGCAGCAGTATGTGTATTTAATGTGATGCTCATGATCAGCTGATGGCCTCTGCATAAATTGCAGCCCTTCCCTAGCCTATTGCATGTGGAACAGGTGTGGTAACATTCCCATAGCCAACTGCATAGAAATGCACTCCAATACCTGGGAACATCCTGGTGGTGTTGGCCCTTGTCTGTCAGTGTGAGCAGGAGCTAGAACTGTCGTTTGGCAAACAGTATTTCAGATGGGTTGGGGATTTACCTCTAACAACATACACTGTGGGAAGAGGGCAACAAACAGGAGGGGGGGTGTGCCTGACCGGACTACGAACTGTAAGTGCTGCTATACTGCATATGGAGTAATGTTGGATTAACATTATTTGTCTGGATATGCCTATTGTACATGTCGCAATACCTGCCATGTCAGTTCCATGTATATCAGGAATCCCCATCTGCAGGCTCATCTGCAGACTGGGCAGTGTTGTGCCTTTGGTGTCATGTGTTAGCCATGATGCATCTATCTGTGGAATGCAGAAGGTAGTGTGAGGATTGCAGTCTGTTAATGGTGAAGGCCGTGACAGTGACTGACTACATATCCCTCATTGAACATATGTTGCAACAAACCCCGTTACAATGGTAGATTAATGAGGGTATCACAGCAACATGTCTATACTGGCCCTGTGTATGTGCTGTCAGCCGCACCTCTGTCAACCTTTGTAATATGTCATGCATGAAGTGGTGCATATGTGCTGTACACCGTAAATAGTGTCATCATATCTGATAACACATCAGTGATATATCAGAGTACTATACATGTCATGT
>NC_056744.1:1323199094-1323204094 GCF_019279795.1 Protopterus annectens
ACTATAGTGTGCAGGGTCGGGGGTTTGCAACCTGGCAGTGCAGATTATTTTGTTAATGGCCACAACAACAGCTGTTGGCTACAGAGTGACTAAGGAACTGTAGAACATTCGTAGAAAGGTATGTGCTTGTTTGCGCGAAGCACAGCATTACTGACCTCTGGTTGTGGCATCTTGCACTCAGCCTCTACATTGCTTCACCAGTGTAGTACTTGCATACTGGCAGCCAAACAGGCTTAAACCCGCTTGCTCCTGCATACACACATGCAACGTCATGCATTTTGTTCACATCTGTCAACCGGGATACTCGGACTGTATGCTTGTCCATTGTCAGCAGTGGTCCAGGGTGTAGAGCTCCACATTGACCTCAGCTATGTATCCCAATTAATACTGGAGTGTTCACATTCATAAAGGGCAACAGACATAACTTAGCTACATCTCCCATTAATCATGCTTAGTTTACGTTAAACTGTTGGTATTACCCATGCTCAGGTCAGGTTTACATGTCAGATATGACTGTTGACAAAGGTCAGTTTAAGGTGAGGTTGGATTCCTGTTTCACAGGTCTGGATAGGTTACATGCAGGTATTTGGGGTAGGTGTAGTTATTCCATACCTGTGTGGGACAGTAGATACGAATAGCTAAGGAGTAGGTAGGTAGGTACTGGGGGTGACATTGTAACTGTATAGTAGCCCATAGGTATAATTGGATGGGGAGCAATAGGGAAGATATGTTGGATGTTGGGATTTGTATGCAAGGCAGGACAAGAGGTGTCGGTATCACTAGTTGATATAGTGGTATAGAGTGTCAGGTGGGGGGGAGGGTTTCGCAAGGTGGTGAGCCTGTGCTGCTCCAGGTGTGCTTGTGGTGTTCCTTCATGTGTTAGTTACATGTGTCCTGTGGGACAGCTGTGATACTACATGTGGTTTGGTGTTCACATACTGGCAATATAGTGGGGGAAGAGGGTGTCACCTACATGTACCCACAGACATTAATAGAAATGGAACAGGGGCTGATAGGTATGTGGTGTGCATGGGGCACAAAGGGGGGTGTTAGCAGGGGGATTACCAGGAATGTGCAGGATGGCTGCAGGGAAGGTCCACAGCTGGTCATGTTGTCTACGACAACAGCTGTTCATATGCACTGCATTTGGTCTTTGCATTAGACACTCACACCCTGGCTGGGGGTGAGGACTACAATAATACCTTGTGATGCCTATTACATCAGCTTACATGCCTACAGTGGGGTGTTGCGACCATGTGTTCGTTGGTGTTGTACAGTGGGTTATGCAGCAGCACATATGGTTATAACGTACTTTGCCATGAAAACTGGACTGTGCTGCGATGGGACCCATATCGGGAATGGCTGCTCATTAGGCGTAAGCATGCCTGTCGACTGTACAGAATCCACGGCCTGTCCAGAGTTTACTTCATAATATTGGTGTATTCATCCTACAATCTGCACCTGTCTGGCAAATACCTGGGAAATGACACCATTAAATACAGACAAGTAATTGGGTTTAAGATGCCACATCCTTCAGACGAGTCATGCTAATGCATAACCTATTATTCTATCAGCTTTCTAAGGTTGTAAGTGGAATATGTGCTTTCTGTCCCTATTTGTCCCCTCAACAGTTTAGGTTCTGTCCAGTGGTTTAGCTATTAGAGGTTGAGAGGTATGGGTGTAAGCCCTGCTCAATTCACAATATTACTTACATCCCCGGGGTGGTCCGAATACTACTGCACCAGCCAACACCTGCATGCCTAGGCCCATAATTGCATACCCATAGTTCCCCCACCTGCCCCTCCTCTACAGCACTCATCCCTACTGTGGGTGTAGGTGGGGTCTAACCACACCATTACACACTGCCCATTCTCTACGTGTCGGGACCCATGTTGTACGTTGTCTCAACCCATGGGTCATCAGGCTTGCACAAACTACTGGTCCATGTACGTATACAGCCTAGTTAGATAAATCATTACAGGGACTGACTCTGATGATTATTAATTTTTGGGGTGTCCCACAAGGGACATTGATGTATTTGTTTCAAGATTAGACTTGGCAGGTTCCTCCCACTGGTAGTATCCCGCCTGTGGTGTGGGAAGCAGTGGTATGTTTATTTGTATCGTGTGTTTGCATGTTTCACCTGTCTAGGTGGGGGGGGGGTTGATGCTACGTGTTACATGTTTGTTGATTGGACCCCTCACCCCAATTGGCATGGCCTGTGAACATATGTAATCCTTAACTGGTGTATCATATACATATATATATATATATATATATATATATATATATATATATATATATATATATATATATATAGGGGATCCAGTATCTGTCTGCCTGGGTCGACATGATTGACAGACCACGATGCTTTGCCAGAGATGGTCTGCACTTGTCGCCCCTGGGATTCAGGTTACTGGCTAAGGCTCTTGCTACCCCTATAGTGCCTTTTTTAGGCAAACTTCAAAGGACAAAACCACCACCATAACAGGTACAAACATGCAAAATCTGAAGGTAATGCTACTCAATGCTATAAGTCTAAACCTCAAAATGCACTCTCTCGAGGCACTCCTAAAAATGGAGCACATCGGTATCTGTGCAGTAACTGAGACCTGGTTCAAGGCTCCAGAGAGCACCCCTGCAATACCAGGCTACAACTCTTACCACACTTTTCGGCCACCAAACCAGGACCGAAACACTAAAGGTGGAGGAGTGTCAATATTCACCAAGGATATTCACACCACCTGGCTAGTTGGCCAACACAATGTGTCTGAAATTCTCCAAGTGCAACTAACACTAGGTAAGACTGCAATCCAAATTGTAGCTTGCTACAGATCCCCCACCATACCCCAAGATTCTCACTACACCTTTCTAAACATACTGGAAAATATTAACATAGAACCAAACACCCTAATACTGGGTGATTTTAACTACCCTGCCATTAACTGGGAAAACTACTCTTGTCCCAACACCTTTGTGCAACGGTTCTTGGAATTCATAAATTCCAACGCCCTGGATCAACTAATCCATAGTCCCACCAGGGGCTCCAATATCCTAGACCTGGTCATTACCAACATGGGAAATCAATGCTCCATACCTATGGTCACCCCCTCGTTAGTCAGGTCTGACCATAAGCTAATCACCCTAACATCCACATCCCACCCCAGTAAAGAAACCACCATAAAAACTTCCAAAGCCAACTTCATGCTACTCAACTCAGAAGTGACAAACTTCATGACACCCATGCAGACGGAACTGAAAGTTCAACTGCTGAATCCTACACTAAGGCACTGTACGAGCACATCCACTCATGCATGAATCGTGCCATCCCTAATAGAACCAAAATGCTCTCATCCAAAAAAAGGAAGCCAATCTGGTGGTCCCTGCCATAAACAAACTTTACAACAAAAGGAAGAAACTTTTGCAGAAAAGAGGAAAATCCCAGGATGCAAAAACTCCTTACTAGCCTCAGTAAGAAACTGAGATGCCTCATAAAATCCTCCAAAGATAGTTACGAAAATAAAATTGCCAAAGATTCCAAAGACAACCACAAAGCATTCTATAACTATGTCAAGAATCTAAATGGCAATGCTCAGATCTGCTCTGAGCTAAAACAGAATGGCATTAAATATACTGATCCGAAGGATATTGCCAATATCCTGGCAGATCGATTCAGTGCCAACTTCACCCCCCTCTCACCCCCTAAATGGCCCATCTCAATACCGGAAGATTGCCAAATTCCAGTAATAACGGCCATACAGGTACAAAACGCACTCTCTAAAGCCAAGAATACAGCATCCATGGGACCAGATGACATCCCGGGTTGTGTACTACATGAACTACAATATGAACTGGCACCTCACCTAAGTGTCATGTTTAATCATAGCCTCATCTCAGGTTTCATGCCCACTGAGTGGCGCAGAGCTACAGTTATCCCAATCCACAAGGGGGGATCCACCTTAGATCCTGGAAACTACCGTCCCATCAGTCTGACAAGCCTTATCTGTAAGGCCATGGAGCATGTTATCATGGAACTTATAAACAAAGACATTGGCAACCTTCAAACACTGGACCCCACCCAGTTTGGGTTTGCGAAGGGCCGATCTTGTCTCCTGAACCTGATTGACTTCTTTGAATCAGTCTCCAGAGCCATGGACAAGGGTAAGGTGGTCCACACAGCCTATCTAGACCTTGCCAAGGCCTTTGACACCATCCCCCACTCTGGAATCATAGATAAACTTACTAAGTTGGGCATTAATCCCTATGTCACCCAATGGGTTGCTAAATGGCTTACTGATAGAACCCACACTGTAAAAGTAGCCGACTCCAAATCCAGCTCCAGACAAGTGACAAGTGGAGTACCTCAGGGTTCAGTCCTGGGGCCGCTCTTGTTTGGCATCTACTTCTCTGAAGTACAGGTCAACACTAAGGGACTCTGGCTAACAAAGTTTGCAGATGACAGCAAACTGGGAGCCATTATTGAATCCCCAAATGATGTGGATACTCTACAAAAGGGCCTTACAGAAACAGATGCTTGGTGCCAGAGCCATGGGCTCAAGCTCAATGCCAAGAAATGTATTGTTATCCCCTTTGGGAAAAAACATGTATCCATGAATTACCATATAGGTGGCAGTACACTAAACACAGAAAGTGTGATAAGAGACTTAGGGACACAGGTAGTCAGTGGTCTCACCTTCGATAACCACATTGCCACAACAGTCAGGAAATCCTTCTATGTGGCACACCTCATCACGAAGGGCTTTTCATCCAGAAAAAAGGAGGTCATTGTCCCACTGTACTCATCCCTCATTAGACCCATTATAGAATACAATGCCCCATTTGGTATGTACCTCTCAAGACATCTGCAACAACTGGAAAGGCCACAGAAATACCTCACTAAAAGAATCACAGGCCTAAAGCAGATGCCCTACGCTGACCACCTTAAAAAACTCCAGCTATACTCTGTCGCATATCGTCTACTCAGAGGCAATCTCTGCTTA
>NC_056744.1:1323206594-1323219094 GCF_019279795.1 Protopterus annectens
CTCCCTCCCATAATGTCAATTTTTGGGGTGTCCCCCAAGGGACACTTCTGTCTGTGTTCCAAGAATAAATTTTACGGGTCCACTGTGTACCCACCCAGTTGGATCCTGCCTTTGGTCTGGGGAACAGTGGACTATTTACATTGTTTGCGGGTTTATGTGTATGTTTCCTCCGTCCAGCTGTGGGGGGAAGGGAGGTCACGCTACGTGTTACATGATTCTTGCTTGGGCCCCTCACTTCCATTGGCATAGCCTGTGAACATGTCATTCTTGTGTGCTGTTTACTATCATAGCTATATATCTGTGTATATCTATGCACACACACACACACACACACACACACACACACACACACATATATATATATATATATATATATATATATATATATATATATATATATATATATACATATTGCTGTATATATATCTAAAACCATGTGGCTGTATGGGATGTATGGTCTTAATCTCGCTTATCTATTGCTATGATAGTTTAGTGGTTAGCTATAGTGTACAGGGTCCTGGGTTTGAGCCTTGCAGAGGCAGTTTATTTTGTTGCTGGGCAGAACATGGGCCATTGGATCCAGAGTGATTAAGGCTCTTTAAAGCGGCTTTAAGCGGGTTTGTGCAGGTTTGCATGATGGTAAGCACCGCTAACCTCTGGTTATAGTTTCTCACACTCAGTTAGCTTCTACTTTGCTTAAACCGTGTGGGCAATGCTTACCCCCACACAAACACACTTGGGCATGCTTACCGCTACTTATTTGTGCTTAGACCTTCTTACTTGTGCCTTATTCATTATGACACTAACACTTCACATGTGCATTTCATGCAGTACTCCAGTTCACATTTAAATGTTATTATGTAGGTTATACGGCAAAATGATGTAAAATTATGTTCATATACAGATTTCCCATGGAAAATGATTTGTGCTGCAGTGGGACTTGAATCGGGAATGCCTGTTTGTTAGGTGGATGCTCTAACCACTCCACTATTGCTGTGCTGCTTCATTTGCATATATATATTCCTTGTTATCCTCTTCAGGCTTTTCAACTGCTTTAACCGTAGCTAGACGATGAGCAAACCCATGCACCTATGATTAGCTGTACTCGGGGTTTTAAATAAATTAATACAAGGGTTTCTTCATTTTATTTCAATGTACTGTTGCTGTTGAACACATGGGGACTGTTGGTGGAGATATACAGACACGTATGAGCAGTTTCACTCATTTATTTACACTTTCCTCTGTTCTACTTTGCAGGAGCATGCTTATTCTGAGAGCTCTGATCTCAGACATGCCCCCTGCACTCATCCACACTTAGTGTAGGATTTGGAGCTCTGGCGGCGCGCCTTCATTATTATGCATGGTGCACTGCTGTCCTCCTCTTAAACTGCCGCTTACGTGCAGGACTAGTTTAGTCCTGCACGGCAGATTAGTGAATCCGGGGGACTAACTTTTATTATTATCAAATGTTTGTGTATGTATGTTCATGTCACATATGTGTATGCATATTGGTTTGTGTGATGTGATATACATGTATTTGTGTATGTATATGTGTTTGTACAGCGGATATAAAAAGTGTAAATACACATGTTAAAATGCCAGGTTTTTGTGTTATAAAAAATGAGACCACAATAAATTATTTCAAAACTTTATGCCACCTTTAGTGTGACCTATAACCTGTACAATTCAATTGGAAAACAAACAAATCTCTTAGGGGGAAAATATAAAAAATGTACAAAAAGCTGGTTGTATGAGTGTGCACACCCTTAAACTAATACTTTAGTGAAGCACCTTTTGATTTAATTACAGCATTCAGTCTTCTTGTGTAGGAGTCTATCAACATGGCACATCTTGACTTTGACTTGGCAATATTTGCCCACTCTTCCTTGCAAAAGCATTCCAAATCTGTCATATTGCGAGTGCATCTCTTGTGCACAGCCCTCTTCAAGTCACCTCACAGATTTTCTACTGGATTTGGGTCTGGGCTCTGCCTGGGCTATTTCAAAACTTTAATCATCTTCTGGTGAAGCCATTCTTTTATTGATTTGGATGTATGGTTGGAGTCATTGTTGTGCTGAAAGGTGAAATTCCTCTTCATCTTCAGCTTTCTAGCAGACACCTGAAAATTTTGGGCAAAACATGACTGGTATTTGGAAATGTTCATAATTCCCTCCACCTTGACTAAAGCCCCAGTTCCAGCTGAAGAAAAGCAACCCTAGAGCATGATACTGCCACCACCATGCTTCACCGTGGGGGTAGTGTTCTTTTGGTGATGCAAAGTGTTGTTTTTGCACCACACGTACCTTTTGGAATTGTGGGCAAAAAATTCAACCTTGTTCTCATCAGACCATAACACATTTCCCACATGCTTGATGTATTGTTTTGCAAATTTTAGCAGGACCTGGATGATTTTCCATGTAAGAAAAGGCTTCTGTCTTGCATATGCAGACATATGGAGAATATCGGAGATTGTTGTCACATGAGTACACAGCCAGTACTTGCCAGAAATTCCTGCAGCTCCTTCAGTGTTGCTGTAGGTCTCTTGCAGCCTCCCTGTCCAGTTTTTGTCTTGTCTTTTCATCAATTTTGGAGGAGTGTCCAGTTCTTTGCAACATCACTGTTGTCCCCTATTTTGTCCACTTTTTTGATGACTGTCTTCACTGTGTTCCATGGTATATCCACTGCTGTGGAAATGTTTTTGTTCCCTTCTCCTGACTGATACCATTGAACAATGAGATCCCTTTGATGCTTTGTAAGCTCTCTGCGATCCACGGCCTTTGCTGTAGCAGGCAACTGAGTAAGTGTCAGGAAAATCCTACTAGGACAGCTGAACTTTATTTTATTATTTATTTATTTATTTATTATTTGTTGACCGGGAAATTCCGACTGGACCAGGTCCATTTTCAGTGGATGCCCGGGGAGAAAAGCTCCAGCATCAAGTTATACAAAATACAGTACATATAGCATAATACACAAAATAGGTTACATCATGTATGTTGAGCATAGTCATATAGCAAGAAAATTAGTAAAACACTCCAGGTAAGGAATACCTAGAACATAGGTAAAGAGACAATGTCAAATTACAGCACATCTAGCATACTACAGAAAACAGGTTACATCTAGCATACACCACAAAACGGGTTACATCATGTATGCTGAGCATAGTAACATAACAGGAAGTTAATAAAACATTCCAAGTAAAGGAAGCTATAGGACATAAGTTAGGAAGAAAATGTTAGTTATAGATTGGTGAGGGTAGAAGATTTGTCAAGTAAGATTCTGAAGTTAAAAGTACTCTTACAGATGACCACACTTAAAGGGGTTAATCAGAGTTTCTTTAATTGATGGCAGGTATTTATCCAAGAAGACTGAATGCTGCAATTAAGTCAGAAGGTGCTTCAACAAAGTATTAGTTTAAGGGTGTGCACACTTTTATGCAACCAACTTATTGTACTTTTTTTTTTTTTTAAATATTTTTCCCCTAACAGATTTGTTTGTTTTTAAATTGAGTTGTACAGGTTATAGGTTAAACTAAAGGTGGGAAAAATTTTGAAGTGACTTATTGTGGTCTCATTTTTTATATAACAAAAACTTGGCATTCTAACAGGGGTGTGTACACGGTTTATATCAACTGTATGTATGTGCGTGTGTATGTATACGTATATGTATACACACACACATACACACACACACACACATATATACATACACACGTGTGTGTGTGTTTATATATATATATATATATATATATATATATATATATATATATATATATATATTATGGTTGAAAATACTAGGTGGACATAAGTGCCCCTCTTGCCCTCCACCCCCCCAGTCTTCAACAGCTTCCAGCGCCTATGTTAGTATACCCCTGCCAGGAATAATAACTGCTGTAGTACACATAACAGTAGGTGCAACAAACCATCATGATAGGGGCGTGCACACATATGCACCCACAAATTGTATGCATCTCAATCAGCATCTGCACAACTAACACATTTGATTGACACTGCATATGATTGCACAGGTCATATGTCACATATCAGGTTTGTGTAATGTTAACATATGTAATAATGTGGCCCCATGGCATATCAAGGAAGAAGGTGCCATATCAGTAAGGGTGTGTACACTCCCTATAGCCATGGTAAGGTTTGAAGGTTGTCAGTGTAATTGTATTTTATTGGCCAGACATGTACTGATGATGATGAGATCTGTAAATCAGACATCAGGCATTTACACATGACATCTGTCCACATATCATCCCAGGTATGTGTCGGACAAACACATAGGGGCTGTTAGCAGCAGAGCAAACATAACCGACACACATATGCACATTCAGCAATGATGTGTACACCTGTGAGGTATGGTGCACAGTACATGCCAGGGTGCGGAACAGGTGCACAGCAATACTGTATACATGGGTGTTTCAGGGGAAGGGGCATCACCTACTAACACAACCCATGTATCACATAGATGTTTAATGTTGCTAGCAGGGATTTACTATAGCTGCACTGCATGCTGTTGAGTGCCATATGTCATGCATGTTGACAGATGGGTAATGAGAGGTCTGTGTGAAATATCTTTGTGCAACCTCAACTGTAAGTGTGTATGCGGGGGGGGGTAATCTGTCTGTAAGTGCTATCTGGTGGAGTGGAGGGGGTTGATGTATGTAGAATGCATGTGTGTATGTGTGTGTGTGTGTGTGTGCTTGTGTGTGTGTCCATGTATGCACATGTATGGGGTTGTTCATACCTCTCAACTTCCCTTTGAAATCATGCAGTACATGGACATGGACAGACACATGAGACACCAGGAATACATTTCTGACATGTAATCTTAGGACAGCTGATAGTATAATAAAGTCTGCTGCATGAAACATGCATTGGGAGGGAAAAACTAGACACCAGTGATACTGTTTTAATTACAATCAGCAGAAAGGTGAAGGAATACCCACATATGCAGCACTAAATATGCATTGTGGAATTACTAGACAACACCAGAGAGTGTTTCCAAATATTACTGTAGTCCACATAAAATGTTAATAGAGCAACAGATCTTGCATCTACTGAACAATAGTTATGTATGTATGACACTCCAGTGTGTGACATTATTGAGTGACTGTAGTACCCATAACATATGGGGGCCATGCTCAAGACATCTGGACAAAACCAGGATGAACACTGGATGACATCAGGGAGTCTTTGAAGAAATTAATCCAATCAAGTTAAAGAAGTAATGGAGTAACAGGTCATGTTTTGTGATCACTTGTCCAAGCAATTAGAAGAATGATACATTAATGATTGGTATTATTGACTGTAATTATTCAAGACTGATGCAGAATGGGGAACTTAAGAGAAAAAATAGGGACATTCTGTAAACTCAGGGACAGGTAAGTAGTAAAGTAGTATGGTGGAATGTCAGGGTGTGTGTGTGTATTTGTGTGTGTGTGTGTGTGTGTGTGTGTGTGTGTGTGTGTGTGTGTGTGTGTGTGTGTGTGTGTGTGTGTGTATACTGTTAAGCAATGATGTACAGGTCTTAAAGTGCATTTCTTGTTTTCCCTTTCACAGGTGATGAGGTGGGTAAGGGTCCCTCCTTCAGGCAATCTGATGTTGGTATCTATACAGACACTGAAAATGATGATAGGTGTGTTGAGGCACAGGCGGGTTTGTCAGGGGCTGGAGATGTGCCATCATTTGACATCCCACTGCTATCTACCCCATTCCTGCACACAGTCACAATGCCTATACATACTTCATCACCAGTGGCCATAGCTGAGGGACAGTTGGTGGTTGGTGGCATGGGACAGGACAGTGTGGTATTTATTGCACATGTGCCTGGACACAGCAACCATAGCTGGATGTCCAGTGGGGTACCACATAGGCAGATCTACAGGGGTGCTCATTGGAGGGCTGCTGGTCATTGTGCCCCTGGCAGAAGTGCTACATCTGGTACCACCAGACGCATGTTTCAGGCCATCATGGAGGCACAGGCACATATGGAATGGTACAGCAGACAGTGTCTGAGGCTGCAGAGGGCTACTCATTCAGCTGTTACTGACAACTGTGATCCTGCAGGTATCCTCCATTATTTTTCAGAGGTCATGGATAGACAGTTGGGTGAAATGGTGGGAATCCTCAATCGTGGAATGTCTGTGCTCGAGCATATGGTGGCAGTAGTGCGACAGCTACGTGAACATTGGCCAGCAACACCAATAGCTGGAGGTTGACGTGGATGAGCCAGAACACAGAGCCACTCCGGTAGTGCCAGTAACAGCCCCAGCACTGCAAGGGGGTGCTGTCCACACCACACCACAGCAGGCCATGTGCACATCGCCCTGACCAGTCCCATGAGGGACCAGGATCCAGCGGACATATGTCATCTTTAGGGGAGAGTACAATATCATGGATTGTACCTGGTGGTACCCATGGATCCCTTGGCAGGCACAGTTCTTGTGTCCGTGGCTGGACACGGTGAACTGCACACCCTACCAGGTACAGTCTGCAGCTGTCCAACAAACACCTGTATAGGGTAGCCACATTGCAGTACTGTGTGCATGCATACTCACACACAATACAAACACAGCTAGGGCAACCCCATACCTACACACACCATGTCACCATGGTCAAATTAATAATTAAACCCCCTCACTCACACACATGGTGTCAAACATATAGTTCAGCCTAGGTCTCTGGCAAACCAACAACACACCCTATGCATATGATGATACCTGTGCCACAGCCCTGTCATCCATAACATTGATGCAGGGGACAGGCTAATATGGTTCTGATGCACAGGGTGACTGCACTATGGTGTACCAATGTAATGCTGTGTAACATGTTGTCAGCAGTAAATTTTAACACTTACATGTCAGGAAGTGTAGCTGTCCAGCCATGATGCATTATAGCTGTTATTAACACTGAGTGATTGTGGTCTCCATAATGTATTCCGTTTGTGTTGTTGGTATCCATGTGTTAGCAGGAGGATGGTCTGCTGTTGTATCCTACAAGGGGTATGGCACTGTGCTGACACCTTGGCTGTGCCATATCCTGGGTACAGATAAACACATGTCACAGGTCTGTATAATAGTTATTGCATGTGCCACATGGCGGATAGGTCTGGGGTGGTGTATACAGGTGAGTGTTGGTGGCTGATGTCAGCAGCCCTTCTACAGTGGAGAATGGTAAGTGCACTGGGTGGTACTCACCACATGTTTATGTATAACACACACACATAGGCTTTGGTGTTGATGCAATACACAGAGAATACTGTACACATGGATGCATGTATGTGTGCAAGGAACCCATTGTAGTTTATGTAATTTCACCAAGACAGAATAGGCATAACAACACATTGGGAAATAAGCAGTCTGCTAGTTTAATATCATTGACTATGGTACTGGCAGGGTATATGTCCTCTTCCCCAATGTAGTGCAATCCTCAACTCAGTAAACATTGGTGTGCTGGTGAGGGTGGCACAAGCCCTGCCCTTTGGAGTGTGAGAGGTACTGTAGAACCGCAGACAGTGTAATAGACAACTACTTAACCTGTTAACATGAACTGTACAGTATTACGGCCAGCTAAGTGGGGGAATACACTCAACAGTAACTGCAATGATGGTGGCTGTGTCCACAAGAGCCTCACCCAGCTACATATACCAACCCCAGTATCACTGTACACCTATACAGTGGGGAAGAGGGCATTTACACATCTACCACTAGTTCTGATGGAATGTATTTCCACACGATGATACCTGTGAAATGTTAGCATATGCCAAACAGTTCTTGGACAGATGACCTCCTGGGACATGTATATTCTGCAAACAGAAGTAGATTTTTGTCACATACACACACACTCTTACTTGGCAACACTGGGACTAGAACCCCTACCTAGATATGTAGTGCTACTGATGTGTGTGGCCTTACTTGCACACACCACACAGCTTTTAGGATGAGGTGTGTTCCAGGTTACATGTTATGTGAAGAACATCCTCAGGCCTGTACAGTATGATAATGGGGGATGTACTGGTTGTTTATGGACAGTACATAGTGTAGCATACTGTCATATACACATTGACAAACACATCACAGTAAGACACACATCTGAGAGACCTCGGCTTATCAGTGCTAACTACCTTGTCAGTGTGTCCATTTTGTTACAGATAAGTTGCACATAGCACATGCATAAATGGGCTGGATAGTGTTATCAGTTAACTGTATGGTTGATGGTGACAGTGGTCCCCATACAGTGGAACATGGGACTTTTATTGGGGGTACCATGGTGTAAAGACAGTATACCCAGCACCCACACCCCACAGTGGATATTGTACACACTGATACCCATGATAACACTCTGACATACCCAACATCAAACATTGCCCAAGACTGTAATACAACCCCATTGTCTATCCCAAGAGTGCTACTACAGAGATATGCATCTAATGCACATGCCACAGGGATAGTAGGGTGATGCATTGTCATGGCTCTCCTATGGTCAGCAACATCACTATCCTTAATACTGTGTGGCAAGGCATATTGTATTAGGAGAATGTGGCCTCAGAATGCTGTACCCTACAAATATACACACATGCACACATACACATACTTGCCAGAACTCAGTGAGTATCTCAAGCCTATCAACACATTTGTACAACAGTGTTGTGCTGGTACTGCAAGCCCCAGGTAGCCCTTAGGGAGAAGAGTGTAACAAGGTACATGTAATGTCCGGCACACCAGCAGCCACATCTAACTATGGCAATAGGGGTATGTGGTGGGTGTGAAGGGCCTCAGGGTATTCTCAACTACAGGTCTACAAACACAGACACTGATATTCTCAATAAAGCACACATACACATTTGTCAGTACTGGGGTCCATCAGTGCAGGTGTTCATAGGTGTGTACCAGGCTATTGTCCATGGAGATATGGGAAGTGTAGGGGATATGTGTACAGTGCTATCATGCCACCTGCCTTGTGCCAGCAGGCCATCTATCAACAGATATCACAGGGGTGATCCTCAGGGTGAGAGTTACATGCAATAGCCAATCATCTGGTTGCCTCTTGCAGAGGGCCAGTGAGGTGCTCCAGTTGACATGTATGCCACATGTATTACATAACATGGTCAGTGTCTGTCTTGGAGACCTGTACCCAAGCATGTTCTGTTGACTGTGGTAGTCTAGTTGAGGTATCCATGGTGTGTGGTGCATACAGGGTGTGGATTCCTAGCTGTGGCATTCATAACACAGCTGAGCAGACATGTCAGTGTCAGTCAAGCATAGATTGCCTGTATGTAGCCAAGATGGATACCTGACATCTGCACATCAGTACAGAGGACAGGCAGACATCAGCTAGTCAACTAGCTATGCATTAGGATGAATGTGTTGACAGATAGACATCTGACACCAATAGATATGCCATTACTACATGACATCAACCCTCACTGACATGTGCTATACACACAGTTGTCTACAGTTATTTTCCACATGTCAGATCAATATCCAGTAGGAAATTTTTAATGAGACACAGCTCACACACCAGGAACATGAAAGTGAGGACTCAGAGTCCATCTTTTCAAGCAGGGGTGCTTGATTCCAGTGCTACATTCTGCAATCTACTCTTACATGGGAAAGCACTGTCAACAGTAGTACCCTAATGACACACTACATGCCAGTGTGACTGCATATAACCTGGGATACTACCCATGTTTGTAACACATTCAAATGGAAAAGAGTGTTGTACAAGATAAATATACTCATGTCCCAGACAGTAGACTCACACCCCTTGCTACTGTAATGACAGCACATAGATGCATGTTATGTACATGGAATTAAATACACTTATTAAAGATGTCATTACCCTGCTATTTTATCAGACCAGAATGTGAGCACTGGTTACAGGGGCTGAGCCATGCTTAGCAGGTTTCAGCATTGCTGCAATATACATGGTAAGCAGATTTGCACACTGGTAAGCGAAGCCTACACGGTGTAAGTGCCTGTACGTTTAACTGTACATTAGCAGCACTTACCGTCATGCAAACCCACTCAAAACTGCCTAAACTACTCTTTATCCAACAGCCCTTGTTCTGCCAAGCAACAAATTAAGAACCCAGGACCATGTACACTATAGTCACAGGAGTTAACCAATAAGCCATCATAGCTGTGAACACAGCTGTTGTTTTTTCTAATATATCTGTCAGTACTCATGCTGAATAGTATTGAGCAACTGCTATGACTTCTACAATGGTTTAGTACTTGTTAGTGACATTACTGCTGAATCACGTATGTTGTTATATCTAAATATATACATATCAGATAAATACGGTGTGATACATCTGGGAAGGTATATACAACAGTCATGTTTACAAACAACAAGGATATGGCTATATATATATATATATATATATATATATATATATATATATATATATATATGTATATAGTTTCATAGTTTCATAGTATTGTACTAGGCTATCTGCCCTGGGGCATTTGTAAGCCTAGCCATAGTGATGTGGCTTTTGCCACCCCATGAAATGGTATAAAAAATGTACAGAATAAACTTAGAATACTGTGCCTCTGTCTAGTAGTGACACAATGAAGGTCCCCATATATAATAGAATTAGTTTACTGTGCCCCTGTCTAGCAGTGACACAGATGTGACCCCTGGGGTAAACTTATGAACTCCCATCCACTCATCAAGATTTCTCTTGAAGAGAGTCAGTGAGGGGCTCTGCCTAATACGAACTGGGATCTTGTTCCAAAGCATGGGAAGCCTCTGGGTTATGAATCTATCCCTCCAGCATGTCCTATTCATACTTGTGCCGAGGTTTAAGTCTTTAGCTCTCGTGGTCCTGATGGATTTGGATTTTTTGAGGTGGAGCATGTCCATCAGATCCTGATTGGACATGGGCTTGTACGTCAGGCAGAGATCATCTCTGAGCAGGTGATATGCTTCTGAATAGAGCTGAAGTTTGTTTAGTCTGGCAGAATAAGACATATGTTGGAGACCATTGATCCTCTTGGTGAGGTACTTTTGTGGTCTCTCCAGCTGTTGCAAATGCCGGGTGAGGTACATACCAAATGGGGCATTGTACTCAATCATGGGTCTGATGAGGGAGGAATATAGGGGTACAATGACATCCTTGGATCTGGATGTGAATCCCTTCATGATGAGGTGTGCAAGGTAGAATGTTTTTCTAACCACTTTGGCAACGTGGGTGTCAAATGAGAGGTCACTGTTGACTTGGGTCCCTAGGTCTCTGATTACTTTTTCTGTACTCAGTGGGTTGCTGTCTATGTGATAATTTGTGGGTACTTTGTTTTTCCCAAAGGGGATGACTATACATTTTTTGGCATTTAGTTTAAGGCCGTGGCTCCGACACCAGTTGTCCGTTTCTGTGAGGCCTTTTTGTAGGATGTGTGTGTCTGCTGGTGTATCGACTATGGCTCCTAGTTTGCAGTAATCTGCGAACTTTGTCAGCCACAGCCCTCCCATGTTTGCTTTAACATCTGAGAAATAAATGCCGAACAAGAGGGGTCCCAGGACAGATCCCTGTGGGACACCACTTGTGACTGGCTTTGAGTCTGACATTGCTCCAGTGATTTTAACTTTATGGGTTCTGTCCTTTAGCCAGTTTGCAACCCATCTAGTGACATAAGGGTTTACTTTTAAGCTGTTGGGCTTATCTATGATGCCTGAGTGGGGTATTGTGTCAAAGGCCTTAGCCAAGTCCAGGTATGCTGTATGGACTGCTTTGCCCTCATCAATGGCTCTAGTGACTGTTTCAAAAAAGTCAACCAGGTTTAAAAGGCAGGATCTGCCCTTTACAAAGCCGAACTGGGTGGGGTCAAGTATCTGTAGGTCTCCTATGTCTCTGTTTATGAGTTCCATAATGATTCTTTCCATAGCTTTGCAGACCAGGCTGGTTAAGCTTATGAGGCGGTAGTTTCCAGGGTCTGTAGAGGCACCCCCCTTGTGGAATGGGACCACTGTTGCTGTACGCCAGTGTTCAGGTACATATCCCGAAGTAAGGCTAAGGTTAAATAGCATTTTTATGTGTGGGTTTAGCTCCTCTTGGAGTTCACGTAACACGCAACCCAGGATACCGTCAGGTCCCATTGATGCTGTGTTATCATCATCATCTTCTTCTTTCGGCTGTTCCTGTTAGGTGTAGCCACAGCGGATCACCTGTTTCCATTTCTTCCTGTCCTCTGCATCTTGCTCTGTCACACCAACCACCTGCATCCCCACTCTCACCACATCCATAAACTTTATCTTAGGCCTTCCTCTTTTCCTTTTACCTGGTAGCTTCATCCTTAGCATCTTTTTCCCAATATACTCAGCATCCCTCCTCAGCACATGTCCAAGCCAATGTAATCTTGCCTCTCTGGCTTTGTCTCCAAACCTTCCAACCTGGGCTGACCCTCTAATATACTTATTCCTAATCCTGTCCACCCTCGTCACACCCAGTGCAAATCTTAACATCTTTAACTCTGTCACATCCAGCTCAAA
>NC_056744.1:1323221594-1323381801 GCF_019279795.1 Protopterus annectens
AACACCATCCTCATATGTGCCACTCACACACTAACCCTACATATACAGGGCCAATACACAGTGTATTCCAATGCCTGACTGTGGTATGGGACATGTGAGGGTTTGGACCTACAAACATGTACGCCTATAGGTTACCATACACTGAAGCAGCATGCAACATCAGATAGAACAGGAACAAGACCGATGACATCTACCACAGTCTGTACACAGGCCAAGGTACATATACACAATACAGACTCTGTTGACAATCACCATAAGTACACAGACCTCACTACTGTACACTCTACAACAGAATGTCCAGGTTTTGTCCTCAAATATAACCCCTACTATACATAACTTGTCTAGCAGTCTGATATCTCACTGGCTTGTTATCAAGTATGATTTCAATAAATAATGGTGTACTGAACTTATGCACCTCTTACTGCATGACATATGCACAAAGGTTGACAGAGTTGTGGCTGGAGGCACAAACACAGGGCCAATATTGACATGTTGTTGTGGTAACCTCATACATTTACTGATGTAGCAGGGTTTGTTGTGACATATGTCTTCTGAGGGATATGAAGTCAGTAACTCTCATGGGTGTCACCATGTACTGACTGCAATCCACAGAGTATGCTACTGCATGTCTAAAGATAGGTCATCTGTGAGTAACACAACACACGTAGGACTCCAAACACTAGCTAGTCAGCAGATAGAACTACAGGTGGGGGTTTCCTCAACCACATAACACTGTCATGACAGGTATTAAATAATGTAAACCAGCCATATCCACACAAACCCTGTTAAACCAACATTACTTCAAATGTTGAAGAGCAAGACTTACATTCTGTACTCATGTCTGGAACATCCCCCTCCTGTTTGTTGGCCTGTCCCCACAGTGTATGTTGTAAGAGGTATATCCCACTACCCTCTGTGTTGGTGTTTGCCAAACACCGACATGAAGTCCTGCTCACAGTGAATGAAAGGGGCCAACACTCACATGATGTTCCTAGTTATAGGAGTGTGTTTCCATGCAATTGGCTATGGGAATGTTACTGCAGCTGTTCCACATGCAATCAGCTAGTGGGGGACTGCAATTCATGCACAGGCCATCAGCTGATCATGAGCATCACTTACAAAACACAAGCTGCTGCCTAAGCAAAGCAGGTGTACTTCTCCACATCCACCAGAGAGGGAGTGAGAGAGATATACAGAGACAAAGTAAGAAAGGAAGGGGGTCGGAGAGTAAAAGCTAGGCATGTTTGTGTCACACACTTAACAGCACGAGATTTCAACCCCCTGTCTATGTATTGCAATTACATTTTTATGCAGTTATTGCATGCGCCACAGAGCTTACATGTTGGAGAGCTGTCCAAAGGTATATTTGAAGGTGAGTGACATCAGCAACAGTGATAAAGGAGGGATAAGGTATGTGTAGTACTTGTGCCTGTCCACAAAACAGGAGTCAAGGATGACACAGCCACACTCTCTCAGGGACTCACACACATTATCACAGTTGGCAGGGTCAGGATTAGACTTCCTTCATAACTTGTTTGCTACACTACAGTATTACTCAGATATCACATGCACCACAGAGGTTATCAGGCTGATATATGTGTAAAGGGTATGTCAAGGTGACTGACATCAGAAAGCATACTTCAGTCGGGCAATGGGGGGTGTAGTGAGTGTGAATGGCTTCGAAATTATTAATCTCCACACACATACAGACACAGGTTTGCCAATACTGACATGCATGGGTTCATTGTTTCACAGGTGTGTAGTGGTTGACTGTGCCAGAAGCCTGTACAAGGCTAGGCAAAGGGTATACTTTGGCATCAGGCCAAATGACAATGGTCTGCAGTGTGGTTCAGCGGTGTAGTCTCTGGAGTGGAAAACACAGGTGGGTATTGTATTCACCATCCAGTCATCTGGGTTACTATTGTGGATGCCATGCATGTGTTCTATATTCCATAACATGGACCATATCTGGGATGTGCACACGTCTCAAATGCATGTTCTGTGACTTGTGGAAGTGTACCTGGGGTGTCTGGGGCATGTTTTGTGAACAGATTGTTATCATCTGATGTGGCATTCCTGACCTCATGTGGTGAGAACTGGCAATAGAACTCAGGTTGATCCTGCACCCACATTGACAGCATGATACAGGTATTCACTGGTGTTAGTGGCATCTGTACATACAGGGCATGTGTATAAGTCATGGTATTTCCTTTGTGGGTTACATTTACTGACTCTATAGTTGTTGCAGGCATCCACTGGGGAACATAGCAAAGGACCACTGTATGCAGTTATTTGCCTTTTGTAGGGGTGGAACAGGATGCCATGCCCTCTGTGGTCCACTGCAATCACACCATGGTTATTATCTGTGGGTAGTATGCAGGATTCCCAGTGGTTTTTGCCTAGTCAAGTGTGTTTGTGTATGAGACATGGGGGGAGAGTGTTCTCTGGCTAATACAAGGGTTGCCTATATTGTTCCCCAGTCCATAATGTCACATGTAGGAGTATGGATTGTCTACACCAGTCTCTCAGCTGTTTGACATCTGCTGTCCTTGTAAGGTGGACATTGTGACATATAATATGTCCTCCATGTAAGAAATATGCAAAACCCGCCCCCCAATTAGTCCTGTTATTACACAATCACAGCTACCTCCACACAGGATACTGATGGCAAACACACACACACACACACACACACACACACACACACACACACACACACACACACACACACACACACACACACACACACACACACACACACACACACACACACACACACACAATCTCACAATTGCCTTGTCTGAGATTAATACTCCTACCTAACTAGTACATCATACTATAACATTACGCAGTTATAGCACGTACCACGGAGATTATAAGGCTACTCTTTCCTCAAAGGTGTATTTCAAGGTGAATGACATCAGCAGGCTTGTCAAAGTAGGGTAATGGAAAGTGTAGTGACTGTGACTGGCCACAAAAGCATTGATCCCTACATAGACAGACACACACACACACACACACACACACACACACACACACACACACACACACACACACACACACACACACACACACAAGCAAACATGCACACACAGTCTCACAGTTGCAATGTCTGGGATTAGGATTCCTACATCACACTATAGCATTACGCAATTA
Organism: Protopterus annectens; assembly: GCF_019279795.1. NCBI lineage: Eukaryota > Metazoa > Chordata > Ceratodontiformes > Protopteridae > Protopterus > Protopterus annectens. The sequence continues at coordinate 1,323,224,751 of NC_056744.1, forward strand.
TAGCATGTGCCATGGAGCTTATAATGTTACTTCTTCACCAAAGGTATATTTCAAGGTGAATGACATCAGTATGCTTGCCAACGTTGGGCAATGATGAGTACAGTGTGTGTGTGAATGAGCCATAAACCATTCATCTGAAAGCGCACCCACAACACTCAGTCACACACAGTTTTACATTTAACAGGAACATGTATACAACTGCTAGATTAATACTGACTTGTACAGTCATGTTACATAGTTATCACAAGCACCACAGACACTATAGTGCTGAAGGATACCAGAAGCAAATGTCTACAGTGATTGACATTTGCACATCATGTGGTTGTAGCCAATTGGATGTGTGCTGGGTGGGACAGGCCTCATGATAGGAAGCTCTATCTCACTGTTTGTCACTCTCTTCCACACATCTGTGTATATGTAAGTTTGGTCTATTATAGTGTATTGTCCTTGGATATACGTGTGTATTCCTATCGAATGTGTGTGCAAAGCATGACTGGTGTGCAATGTGGAGTGTGTGCACAAACATCTGTGACTGTCAGATATGTATAGTCCACTGTTGTTGCCAGACATGGGCTACATTTCTCTAAGTGTGGGAGCATGCCCAGTATGACCTTCTGAATTGAATGTGTGAATCCATTCCAGGTAGATTGTACTCCAGTGCAGGCCTTTGTGGTCTACACCTACAGCTAGCATCCTGTTTCTGCAGGATATCTGTAGATCGGTTGACAATATGGGTTCACAAAGGGCAACGGATAGTGGGTTACTCTAAGTAATTGTGTCTGTGCTGCTTCTGCTACATGGTTTGGTGTTAGCAGAGATATTCAGACGTAAGTACTGTTTTACACTGTGATGTTTTATGGCATCAGCTACTGACAGGTATACATATTTGCTTGCACTAATTTCCTGAGGAACACAGGATGAATGAAGCTGTGCCCAGTATTGTGGTCTGCAGCCTACATATTCTTGCACAACCATGCCATTCTGCAGGGGGAGCTGCAGACACTTGCTGATAGGTCTGTGTAAATGGTTCAGCACCTTGGTACTGTGGTGGCTGAGGAGCACATGCCTGTACTTCTATCGACATGGCAGTATGGCCATATCCTGCTGTGGCCATACCTCACAGCTCTACAGATTCATACAGGTTACCCAGAGGCAGGGCTCATATTTCTGATCATTACCCCTTCACATTGTGGTTGATGAGCAGGTTTGCAGCCACCTATTCCTGTGTTTGTAGGCTAGGATAATATGTGCACACAGCTGAGTTTCAGACTTCACACACTCCATGGTGTCCATGCTTCTGCCCCCTCATCTGTTATTCTATCCTCTTCTGAACATTATGCAAATGTTATCTGATAAGTATCCCTATCATTATCATTTCATCCCAGCACTATTTAGGGGTTAGTCCACATTTCATGCAGTGGGACATGGTGGACATGCTACTGGGATTTGTCAACATGGCCTTGCATTTAGGTTCTGTGGACTATGTTATGTTGTTATTTGGGAGTCCATGAGATAACATACATTGGCAGTATGGGTGAGACACAGACCTTTGACAGAGGACTGCAGGGCATTTGGTAGTGGTGCAGGTAATCTATGGCAGGCTGGTGCATTGTGTCACTCCTACAGTCCCAGGCTGCAAGCCACTATATTCCCCAGGGGTGACAGGGTAGGTGTGCAAGGTGTTAATGTCAATAGTTTCTGTCCTTATTGATCCATTGGAGTGGATGCTGGCAGGGTGCTGCTTGCAGCTATGGACAGACCTGCATGGGACTCCTCTACAGCATGCTGCATTCTATGGCTATTCCCATACAGAGGTGGGGGGTCATATTGTACTCATTCCCAACAGCAGGGATAAGACCTGTGAGGTTCCTGTGGCTGATGGTGGGGTGAGCTGGGTGCATGTGTGCTATGGAAGCTACTTGCAGCTGACTCACAGATATACGTGGGGCATTCCACTTATGCTGACTTGTGCAGGGACATCAGCAGTTTCTCAGTACTTCATACCTGTGCCTTTTGTGGTCTGCCAGTGTTTGGCCGGACAATATCAGTATTCTATACTACACAGCCAACTAATGTGCTGCTAACCTGTATGTACAATTCCAAAGGTGTGTCCATTTGACAGTAACATTTTATACACTCTCTGTTTAGGGTACTTCCACCTGTGTACTGTTTATATGTCTGGGCCCACATTCACATCATGTCCATCTTTTAAATGATGATAGATATTACATCTGAACAATTAGTATGGATTACTGCTGGAATGTGTCTTGCTGGGATGCATTGTGTTTGGTACTGCAGTTGTGAGAACATGGCCTTGTCATTAACAGCACTGGCTATTGGCCACGAGGACACAACCCGCCATGCCTACATGCTGACCAGTTTCACACAATATACAACACACACCAACCTAACACACACAGCCTTGCATATTGTACACATACTACAATCTGTCCAGCTACTTTGGCCAGCTCAGTTAATCTGTGCTGCACTGTCATTATACCTGCACATACATGTTACTATATTTCTACATAGGATTGTGGGGGGGGGGGCACAACTGTACACATTTGCTATAACTGTACTGGCATTTCAGGTACTCCATTTCATTCTGTATTCTGATCTATCATGCAGACTAGAGGCATATCAGTGTACTACAGTTCTTAGGTTTTATTGACCTACATTTCTGTTTCAGACTTCTTACCCTTCACAACTAACATCACACTGCCCTGACCTGTTGTAGTCTGTCTGTGTAGGTCTGGAGGGGGGCTGTTCTTCATAGCCACCAATCAGAGACCTTGTCACAGCCTTTCTTTGTGTTTGTCTACACCTGTCCTGCTGGCCGAGACTGTTGTTGGGTATGTGAGCCTCACTAACATGCATGTGTGTGTCCTATGGACACACATTTGGCCCAGCACATGTCCTGCTGTGGGTTTTGTCACCTTGTCTATTACTGCCTACTATGTTGACACCAGTATTTTTTTAAGGATTTCATGTTGCCGATATAGGTGTCTACTATCTGTTGGCATCCCATTCAGCCACCCAATTCCCTAACATGCTCACATCCATACCATAGAAGCAGGTAGCAGAACATACTATTCCATTCATCAATTGATAGTGAACATGACTTACCTTGTGGCTGTGCCATTACTGAGGATGGTGCTGGAGGCTGACTATGTCGGATGCACATAGTACACTCCCTATACATGGTTAAGCACAGGTAGTGTCATGTTTGGCATCCTTTTTACTGTATATGCAAGTCAGAGTGAGGTGTCATTCCCTGGGTTCCTACCTTGGAAGTGCATGTGCTATGCGTTGCCTCTTTGCCAAGGCCTGGCATACTGGACACATCTCCTTCTGCTTACATGGGCAGGCTCAGGTTGTCCCTCCTCCAAGTCACTCTGAGCCTGTGCAAGCCTTGGTAATGGTGGGGTGCTGTGTGGCACTGCTCCATGCTGTTCCTGCTGCAGCTCTTTCCGCAGGATCATATTGTGTAGCATGGCACATGCAATGACAATTTGGGTACATGTAGCTGGTGAGTACTGCAAGGCTCCATCGGATATATCAGGCATCGGAGCCATGACTTGAGCATCCCAGCATCTGGTCTGTGTGTGTGGCTCATTCTGGAGTTCTTGTTTGGGTGTGTGTGCATTCCTGATAGGTGTCATCAGCCATGGCTCCAGTGCATAACCAGCATCCCCCACTAGGTGGCCATATGGGATGTCCACATTGGCAAATCTCTGGTACAGCCGTGTCATATGCCAGATGAGGCAGTCATGTTAGCTTCCAGAGCTGCCAGCACACACATTCATTATAATGCCCTGGGGATCGCACACAGCCTGGCATTTGATGGAGAGGAAGCCCTTGCAGTTTATGTAGACTCTGCCCCACTCACTGGGTTGTGCTTTGATGTGTATGTGTGTACAGTCTATAGCACCCATCAGGGCATTCTGTTATTTGGTGAAAAAGATGCATATTGCTGGTCAATGCCTCATGGGTGTTGAGGAAATATATGTGGTCACCAGCATGTGCTGACATGGCATTCAAGATGTGGTGGAGTGCCCTGGATGCTGATGCCTGTGAGATCCTCATGATATCCCCAGTTGGCCTTTGGAAGGTACCTGTGGCTAGTATTCTTAAGCCTACACATACCTTGGTATCCACTGGGATGGGCTCCCCTCTGTTAGTTCTGTGTGTGAGGCATGGCCGGCACAGCTCAACAATTTGCTGTAGGAGGTCCCTGTCCACCCTATAGCACTCCACTATCTCCAGCTCATGTAGCCCCTGGTAGGTTACCCTGGGTTTTTACACTCTTCTCCTTCTCCTCACTGTGGGTTGATCATCAGCATTCTCATCCTCACTACCCTCAGCCTCTTCCACATGTTGATTTATGAGCATGACTGCAGCCCCTATCATTTTGTTGCTTTTTTTAGGTAACATTTCCATGATTGTGTACACCAGTGGTGTAAAGTTTATGGGAAAAACAGAGGGAAAGGTGTTTGCATAGTCTATAGTAGTGTGCTGGGCTAGGCTGCTGCCTGTGTAATGGGCTGAGTCTGATACATTTCACCTGCCAGCTATACCAGTTCTCCTTGATTACCTTCCTACTGTTGTTTTCCCTTCCCTTTGCCTTCCTGTTTAAGCCCAAAGGCATGCCGTGCAAACCCAGTGCTCAGATGTGAATGGAGCTGCTATTTCATGGTTTACTTTTTTTTTTTTTTTTAAACCTGGTGTGCGGCGCGCACACCCGTTTAGGCAATGTAAAGTGTGCTTGGCAGCTTCAGACACACCCCCTTCCTTAGCTTTGCTAAGCTAAGGGCATCCCCGAGCCACAGAGCTCCAATAAGCTTACAGTATGCCTGACACACCCCTCTATGATGTTAGCTAACTCTTAGACTTGCACCATGGTTTTTCTGCACCTACACAGTTGGGTGCAGGCTAGCTATGAGGGGAAATCTGTGATTCAGTATCATTCCCCTCATTTGCATAGAATTGCCTGCTAATGCCTAGTCACAAGTGCTACATTGAGCCTTCCCCCTTAGCAACCACTATTCACTGGCCTTGTTGTCTTCTGCTTACCATTGACTATAATAGCAAAATTGTGATTTTGCAGAAAATGCTTTTTTTCAAGGTTTTACTTTTATTTTAGCCTTTTAACCTATCATTGATAACTCACACCTCCATACACCACACCTTCCTGCCAACAACACCCTTAATTCTCCACCCACATTCCTTGCCAAGTACCACTACTATCAAGACGAGACCAATTATGTCCCTCTCAGTTATATTGCCTGGGCTATATCTCCTCACCATCTATGAAAACAAGCCTTATCTTGGCTTTCACCACCCCATATCTCATACCATCTCTGCTTCCACCTTGAGTGAATTAGACCAACCCCTAGCTCACTACAAACCTGTCCTCTCCACTTTTAACAACCTCCAACTAACTAGACCACAGACCATCTCCCCCAAAACTAGATATGATATTATCATAAAATAACAAGTAAAGTGCTGAAACTAATAATCATGGTACAATTTACTCTGATGAGGGATGGAGACATCCACCCTAACCCTGCACCCACCCTTCCCACAAGCTCCCTGCCCACTACCACCTTCAACATATGGCTAAATACAAGGTCCCCTAACTCTCTCCTGACCTGTCACCTAAACATCAGGAGTATTAACAACAAGATCCATAACCTTCATGTCCTTCTAGCCATCTACACATCTGATGTGCTATGTCTTACAGAAACCTGGCTAAAACCAAGAACTAAATATGATGAGGTTATCCCACCAGGGTACAACATACTTAGACTAGATCAAAACACCAGGAAAGGTGGAGGAGTAGCAGTTCTGTTTAAAAACACAATAGATCTCACTCTAGTCCCACAGCAACCCCCATTGTTCAATAATGCAGAAGCCCTAGTTAGCAAACTACAGCTTAACAAAAGTAGATCTATATTCATTGCCTGCATTCATATCCCCCCAGGCAACATTGCAAATACCCTAGAAGACTTCCTGCAATGGCTTTCCAACACATATCCCCATGAAACTATGGTGTTAGGAGATGTTAATATTGACTAGAACAATTGTTCCTCTGAATCTCCCACCACCCATATAAACCTTCACGGCTATATGTATCCTCACCTACCAGAATAAATAAATCCAACTATAAAGGCAGTATCCTGGACTGGATTCTTATCAACAACCACTCAGACCTGTATAACACGGGTTCCCGCCCAGATGATATAAGTGACTACCTACTCACTTACATCATTAAGCATAAAGTAGATAACCACCACCAAGTTCTTTATAAATCTATCATAAACAACAAGAGCTTTAACTCCACTGACTTTCAGAACAAACTCAGAGCATGCAATGGGGCCATACTTAAAGAACTTCCACTAGATGATGCTGTAGACTATTTTAATTCTAAATTCCTCTCCATTCTAGATTCCCACACTCCTATCCACAACCTTAGAGCCAAAACTAAGACCACCTCTCTAAAGTAACCAAAACCAAAATCATAGCAAGAAATAAAGCATGGGACAATTGACACACCTCCAAAGATCCACTTGACCATATTAAATTCTGACAACTAAGGAATGATAAGGAAGAAAGCCACATTGTTAGACAAAAAAACTTCTATCAACACCTTTAGCAAAACACCAGAACAAACCTCAAAATGTTTGGGCAGGCATAAACAAAGTGCTCCACCCTGGCCAAATCTCCACCCCCACCCCCTCCACGTGTGACCTTAAAACTCCAGAGGAAATTGCTAACATCATTAACAACTTTTTTACCAAGGCCATCCAATCATTAGCTAGCCAACTACCCCCCCACCAGCTCCTTTCAAAACTCCTCCACAACCACTACCACACCTTCCACCTTCCAAACTGTATCTACATCGACCATCCGATCTCTAATTAACAAACTAAAGCCCACTAACATGGCAGCTGATCTCCTCCCACCAGAATATTTACAAAAAGGGGCAGATGCCATTGCATACCCTGTATCGATCATAATAAACCGCACCTTGACTGAAGCCACTATCCCCTCTTTCTGGCAGGTTTCCCATGTAATTTCCCTTCATAAAGGAGGGAATTCGTTAGACCTCTCAAACTTCTGACCAATAGTCATACTATCACCACTGGCCAAAATTATGGAAAAGTGTATCCATATCCAATTAATGCACTATCTCACCCAAAATAAATAACTGGCCAACTCTCAGTATGGTTTTAGGCCACACCACAGCACCACATCAGCCTTCCTATCCTTCTCTAACTTTATCAACACCAATTGAAACAATAACAAACTTACCTCAGCTCTCTTCCTAGATTTCTCTAAGGCTTTTGATATGGTCAGTTACCAGCTGCTTCTCCACACCATGAAGGAACTGTCACTAAATAGTAGCTCTATTAAATGGTTCCAATCTTACCTGTCTGATAGACAACAAGCAGTTTTATGGCAGAATACCCTATCCACACATCTACCCATTACTCTAGCAGTCCCCAAGGCTCCATACTATGACCACTACTCTTCTCAGTCTTTATCAATGACCTACCCACCATCACTCCCAAGGCCAACAGCATCCAATACATGGACAACTCTACTTTAATTTGTACCACCTCCTCCTCAACTGAGCTTATAACCCTAACCCAGAATACTTTCAATGATGTAGAAAAATGATTTTCAAGCCATCAGCTTTTATTAAACCCCAACAAAAGTAAACTGCTCATCTTTTCCCCCACCTGCAAATCCTCCTCACCATTCTTTACTATAAGTTCCAACAATGGCACAATCATATCCCCAGATACTCACACAAAAATCCTGGGCGTCACAGTCGATAACTCCCTAAAATATGATATCCATGTCACTCAAGCCATCAAATCTGTCAACAAAAAACTGGGATCCCTATACAGGATCAAACTCTTCCTCACTCCTTTTGCAAGAACCACTATCGCTCGGTCCCACCTACTATCCACCCTCCTCTATGCTCCCCCCCTTCACTAACCTTTACAAAGCCACCCTTACCAAACTTGTTAGTTGTTACAACCATATTGCTAGATTTGTTACAGGTGCTACCTCTAGGACCCACCATTGTATCAATCTAACTCAACTAGGATGGCTAGAGTGGCCCACTCTTCTCCGATACAACCAACGTATAATAACCCACAAAATACTATATCAACCCGAAAAAACACCAGCACTAAATAAGATCATCAAACCATACAGCAACCTGAGGACACTAGGCTCTGCTGACAAACTGCTGGTACAAACAACTAAGAGCATAAATGTGGCTGGAGACTCACTATTCACCAACTCAGTAGGCAAAACTTGGAATATGCTACCTGCCGAACTTACTCACCAATCCTCCTTAACCCAGTTCAAAAAAAGCCTCAAACTACACTTCAAACAGCATTGGCAGTGGCCCTGTTTAAACCCCAACTAATCACCACCCACTGTTACTGCAATCTTTCCCTAAGCATTTCAATCTTATACTCTAATATGTGTACGAATTCTTGAAGGTACTTAGCCCATAACTACATGTATTATTGTCTGAAATTGAAGCCGCATGATTTTGATGTTGTCTACTATGTTTTATCCATGTTTGTCACCTTGCTGGTACTGAAAACTGCATATTATACTTATCTCTTAATGTTTCTGTTGTTCCTAATGTATTTATACTCTACTTTCTGGTGCTTTTCTCCCTGGGCCTCCACTGGAAATGGACATATATCCAGTTGGACTTTCCTGGTAAGCAAATGTAAAATAAATAAAAAAAAAAAAATTTTCCAGCAGATCCCATTTGCGTGCTGCAGCCCTATGCTTAAATGGCCCAAATCAGCCAAAAAAAATAAATAAAAATTATTTTTTTGCAGCTGTTTTCCATGCCAATGGCCATATATTTGGCCATTGGCATGCTTTCCACATTATATACACCCTTTATTTGGAGCTGTCATAGCTCCATTTTGTAGTTTGCAGAAATGTATTCAGTTACTAACCGAGTACATTTCTGCAAGTTACACTAATCCTGCATGGATGGCTGCCAGCTTCCTGGATCGCTAATTCACCTCATTTTATGGTTTTCACCTGCAGATGGGGTAATTGGCATACAGGAGCTGTGTCCATGCAGGAAGAGTGCAGAAGTGCTCATGCACATCCCAGGAGCTTGTTCCTGGATCTCTCGGCAGCCATATTGCCGCCAGCAGCTCCTGCACTATTCCTGCACTCCGTGCAGAGCTTGCTGAATCCCAGGGAATAAGAGAATTAAAAAGTAAGGAATGTGAGCAAATAACACAGCAAGAAGGAATATATGAAATAATTAAAGAATAACCTCCGGATTTACTAATCTTCCATGCAGGACTAGCTTAATCCTACATGGAAGCGGCCGTTTAGGAGCAGGACGACAGAGCGTCCTGCATATTAATGAAGACATGCTGCCTGAGCTCCTAATCTTACACAGAGCATGTAAGAGTGCAAGGGGCATGTCTGAGAACAGAGCTCTCAGAATATACATGCCTCTGCAATGAAGAACAGCAGAAAAGTCAAAAGAATGATTGAGACTGCACATAGGTGTCTCCATACCCCCAGCAACATCCCCCATGTGCAGAACAGAAGCAGAAAATACAAAGAAAATAAACATACCATTATTTTTATTATGAATCCAATTAAAGCTAACCATAGGTGCGTGAGTTTGCCCATCGCTTAGCTATGATTAATGCAGCTTAAACGGCTGAGCAGATAACAAGGAAGATATATGCAAGTGAAGCAGTATAGCAATAGTGTTGTGGGCAGAGCATTTGCCTAATGAGTAAGCATTCCTGACTCGAGTCCCACTGCAGCACATTCCAATTTCCATGTCAAATCATGTTATGACCAATATTTTAGTTGCATAACCTACTAAATAATAATTTGTGAACTGGAGTACTGCAATAAATACAGGTGTGAGGTGTCAGTTTCATAATGTTGCAAAGTCCACAGATAATCTCATGTGCCCCATACAGTATATGTACACAGGAATCATGGTACAAATGTAAGGTAAAATGTGTAATGAATGATAACCCCATACAGCTTCAAAATCCCCCTCCTTCCCAAGAACCATTAGATATTACTGTCTAAATCAGTGCAGTTGTAAGTGGGAATAAGCACTAGTAAGCAAGTGTAAGCAGCAATAAGCAGTAGTAAGCATATCTAAGTACTAGTAAGTGAGTCTAAGCTCATTTCCATGGGGTAAGCAATGCACACACAGGTTAAGCAATATTGAAGCTAACTCTCTGTAAGCATATTTAACCAGAAGTTAACATTGCTCACACTCGCGCAAACCCACGCATACTTAGTTACAACTGCTCAAAAGTGACTTAATCACTCTGTATCCAATGGCCCTTGTTCTGCCCAGCTGAGAGACACATAGAAAACAGTGAAAAGGCAGACAACAAAATCCAAATAGCACATGCAACTGAGATGTGAACTGTTGTATTTTTAGCACACACAGCCATGGATCAAATCCTGGCAGTGGTAGTAGTCTGCTTACAGAATCATACCCCACAACTGTACAGATATGTCCAGGATGTCCAGTAAAGTGGCCTATATCTGTTGCCTGTCACCTGTCCCTCTGGGAAATCAGTGGGATGATCCCAGATGTATAGGCAGCAAACAGGAAATACAACTGATTGACACACATCTATGAGAACAAAGCTGGCACACTAGCAACTCCCCAACACCTTATGAGGGTAAGAAGCCATGTATGTCCCATTTACACCCCCATGTAGTCAAACTGTGGCCAGAGTGCGTACAGTAACAGAGTGAGATGTATGTGCATAATAGTAATGTGGAATTTGGTACTGTGTGTGGCAACATTCAGGTAGTACTAACAAACATTTCTCCCACAGGTCTGTCAGATACAAACACTGTGCCCAGAAAAGCAATAATGATACCCTGTACTGGTACTGTTTACTTTGGTATTGTATGGCATTGTGACTGATGCAGTTGCTCTGAATAATAAGGTATTACTCATCACTGTCGCCCACACTGTCCTACAGAATATAACTGTCTAGGAAATCCTGTATAAGAGTGTTGTAATACAAGATCAGAATGCAAATCCACAGAAGAATTATAAGACAGAAAGCAGATAGGAGATATACATCAGTATCTATATAGTACACACAACTTTGATGGACAGTGTTTTAGTTGTAGCAGACATAACCATGGTCTGAATCCTGGGAGTGGATGTAGGCTGCATACAGAATCATACCCACAACTGTACAGATACGACCAGAATGTTCAGTATATGGGCCCATATCTGCTGCCTGTCACCCTGTCCCCCTGGGAAGTCAGTTGGATGATCCCAGATGTTTAGGCAGAAAACAGGGAATACAACTGATTGTCACACATCTATGAGAACAAACCTGTCACTCTAGCAACTTCCGAAACTGTTATGAGAGTAATAAGCCAAGTATGTCCTATCTACACCCCAATGTTGTCAAGCTATGACCAGAGTGTGTACAGTAACAGCGTGAGATGTATGTGCATAATAATAATGTGTAATCTGATACTTTGTGTGGCAACATTCAGGTAGTGCTAACAAACATTGCTCCAACAGGTACATCGGATACGAACCCTGTGCCAAGAAATAAAAAGTGTGATACGATGTACTGGTACTGTTTACTCTGGTATTGTATGGAATTGTGAGTGTTGCAGTTGCTCTGAATAATAAGGTATCACAGATCACTGTCACCTAAACTGTGCTACATAATATAACTGTGTAGGAAAGCCTGTATAACAGTGTGGTAAGTCACTAAAGGATGAAGAGGGAAACAGTCTAGATATGTCCCAGTTCACCTACATGTGGTCAAGACATGGCCAGAGTCTGTGCAGAAAGAGATGGACAGGTATGTGTACAACATCAACCTGGAATCTGGGAGTATGTGTAGAAACAGTTAGTTAGTGTTAAACATTTCATCCACAGGTATACCAGGTAAGAGGTGTATACCGCAGGTAAAACCAGTTCATGTATAAAGACGATGACAGCCATATCGCTGTTCAAACTAAGGCAATAGAGTAGTGTAGTAATACTTGTAAGGTACAGATAACAGCACTGACTAGGAAAGTAATGTGAACTACAGGAATACACTAGTTGTTAATTGACATCTATCTCTCCCCCCACCATATCTCCAACAATAAACTAAATACCCACCTCAACTGGTATGTAATGACTTCACTGTTCTGTTGGGACATATGTCCTATTGGTTGATAATTATCTAAGTCTGTTTCCATGCATGTGCAATGCTGAAATACTCCAACACTGGCGGCATGGTGCCAACAATGTACCTGCATGCTGTTGTTATTACCACTGTGGTCCTATATATGTATGTGTTCCGTTTGCTATGCAACTGTTCTGTATCTGGTGTCTGGGCTAATGGGAATATCTATGCGTGTTGTTATGCCTAACCCTGGAATGTGTTGACTATTACTAACCTACATATGTTGATATACCATAAACACCATAGCACGTATGGGAATGCGGGTCCCAGCGGATCCACCTGTCCCACCTCAGCTGGCCATTGCACTGGGCACCAGCACTTCTCGGGCCCAATTTGGGACCTCTTCATCCGTTGGACCTGCACCACCTTCGGGTGGAACTGCCTCAGGGGATGGGGCTTGCTCCCAATGGGAGCTGGCACGTACAGGAAGCTGTCACCCATCACCAGGTCCTGGTCGTGGTGCGTAGACAGCTCGATCAGCAGTTTGAAGATCTTCTACATCAGCTCGAGGGCTGCATGTCATAACTAGAGGATCAGCCTGGTCTCCGACTCAGCCCCCAGCACAGCCACCTTTAGAGCTGTGAAGGTGCAGTGGTGACTACCCATGGGTGGTGGTCTCAGTCCCACTGTTTCCACTAAGGGCTCATGGGCTTCTGATTTCCCAAACACCCCTCCCCATCAAGGTGCTTACCCCACACATGTGTCATGTGCCCCTGTATGCATCTTGTTTGCCTTGTCTGTTAACCTACCCAGCCTACCTCCCCAAATATACCTACTATCCCTCTCCAACATCCCACTCTCACCTGAAAAAAAGGGCAATCTGTTCCCAAAAAAAAATATTGCCCCATACATAGCTGTCCATTTTGCATATGTGTCCACTGGACACCTAATCTGGTCCAACTGGCATCACAACATATTAATGTTGTCCTCACACCTCTCCCAGGGTTTTGAGTGTCCAAATCTACCTCCAATGTCAGTGTATATGCACAGCTGTTGCTGCAGAAGAAATGGGCAGTTATGGACCTTCCCTACACCCTCCTGCACATCCCTAGCTATTTTCCCTACTGCCTTTCCCTCTTTGTGCCCCTTTTTCACCACTTTCCTATCAACCCTTTTATTCTTTTCTTTTAAAGAAATTAGCATGGGGTAAGTAAGAGTAAGCACTTTTAAGCAGCTGTAAGCGGGTTTAAGCTTGTTTGCATGGGGGTAAGCAATGCCTACACAGGTTAAGCAATTTAGAAGCTAACAGAGTATAAGAAACTGTAACCGGAAGTTGGCAGTGCTTACCTCCACACAAACCCACGCAAACCCGCTTACAACTGCTTAAAAGCGCCTTACTCACTCTGTATCCAACGGTCCTTGTTCTGTCCAGCAACAAAATAAACAGCCCCTGCAAGGCTCAAACCCAGGACCCTGCACATCATAGCCAAAGTGATTTATTACTAAACCATGTCAAATATACATAACCCTGATGTTTTCACAATCATATCATCACAGTCATTCAACAGTACAGGAAATGTATTTAAACATGTAGATGTATGTGTGTGTGTGTGTGTGTGTGTGTGTGTGTGTGTGTGTGTGTGTGTGTGTGTGTGTGTGTGTGTGTGTATACATATATTAATATCTAAATAGATATATACATATCTGTATATATATATATATATATATATATAAACATACATACATACATATGCATACGTCTATAGATATATATGTCTACATCTATATGTCTATATAGATACAGCAATATATATATATATATATATATATATATATATATATATATATATATATATATATATATATATATATATATATATATATATATATATATATATATATATATATATATATATATATATATATATATATATATATATATATATATATATATATATATATATATATAGGTATATACAGACATACATTTATAGATAAAAATGGGAACATGTACCATTAATGGGGTTGAGAGGCCCCAAACAACATATGTCTTGTACGAGTAAGTATTCCCCCCTACAGCCAAACATGTCTGCCCTGCAATACACTGCCAACTTTTGCAAATCCCATAACCAGAACCTGACACAACATGGGCACAAGATGTTAACAGTACATCATCCCACCTGTATGATGTCAGGCATGTATCAGTAACATATCATGCAGTACAGTCTAGCTCCTATAGGGAATGTACAATGTTGAAGCAATCAAAATCCCTAGGATACATATACACTGACACATATATGCAGATACAGATATATATATATATATATATATATATATATATATATATATATATATATATATACATATACATGTAACTACACATACACACAGAGATATGTATAGGAAGATACATATGTAGAAGGTGCACACAATATGGAACAGCCACTATGCCTACAGTTACCACCTTACCAACTGGACACTGTATGAGCCACCCATACAAATGACAATAGCTGCCTGCAACATATACCCACAGAGAGGTCAAGGGATATAACACCACACACAGGTTTCCATACATGGGAAAGCTTTATTTGTGCACTATTACAGTTGCATATGCCATGTCATATAGCTGTTTAGACACTGACATCCATATAAACAGAGTAATGCAACTGTGAAACAGTTATACTAATACAGTAGTCTGGAAAGGTTTACATATGTTGCTGTCCAGGCCAAGGTCTTCAAGTAGTACAATAATAAAGACAGACTGGACCACAGGATACCAAACAATCAACAGTAAATAATGCAGATGTACAGTCCAGCAGCCTCTAACTACACTCTGTACACAACCCCAGGGGGTAAAGACCTCAGTTGACACAATGAGATGTATTTGTTACATAACAAGGCATAACTGATACCATCACAATCACATTGACAAACAGAATACTCTGTATGGCAGGAGGCAGTAGGCCTGCATTTACCCTAGGTGGATTGTATGGTAATGTACACCCAGAAAACTTAAGGCAGCTTACCCCTGATACCCCCACATGTTGTAGTAGCCTAAGTTAGTTATGGTGCATCCCCCCATACTCAATAATACAGGGCCATATACCACTGTTACATACACTGGCCTCTGGAGTGCATAAGGGCACACATGTATTGTGTAGGTGAAGCCCACACATATATGGACCCAACCCCACAGTATGTGTGGGGGACACAACAGCAGTGGACTGATGGCATGAATGGCAGCATGACATACTCACAGCCCACTACATAACAACCCCTGACAGCATGTCATATGTACAAAGCCTGGTATGTAGGTGGAGGACAGAGGCTGGAACACAGGCCCATATGTGAAAAACTGTTGTCATACATTAAGCAAGTCACTGGCGTTACAGGATAGTCTGTAACATACCCTTAGTCAGGAATATGAAGTTAGAAACAGAAATGGATGTAGCCATGTACTGATAGCACTCAAGACACACACACACACTGCAAGTGATATATCTGACACAAGACCTGTGTGGTGGACAGACAAAACATAACAGGCACATCTCTGGCCATCAAGATGATAGGCCCACACTTGAGAGCTATACAGACAGACTGCATTCCAAGTTAAACTAGTATGTACACACAAACCCTGTAACATCAGTGCTATACAATGCATGCAACAACACTATTCACACTCTGTCTGTAGTTCTGGAACCTCCTACAAAATATGTAGCTGGCCTGAGTGTGCACGTCCTCCTGTAAGAGGTATTGCTACCTGCTGTCTGTAACACTGATGCCCACACACAGGAAGGATGTCCATCATACAGGAAAGGTAAACGGACCACGCCCACAAGATGTAGAGATTTATAGTAGTTGGTTGCCATGACAGTGGTAATTGGAAGTACTAGACAGCATGCTGCATGCAGTTAGCAAGTGGAGGACACTGATTGGTGCAGAGGCCATCACCTGAACATGTGCATCACCTACAGATTCCATGCTGCAGTCTATATAAAGCAGCTCATTTTGTTTACTGGAGAGAGACTGAGAGTGTGTGTGAGACAGAGAGAGAGAGAGAGAGAATGAGAGAGAGAGAGTGAGCGTATAAGGCACAGAAAAAAAAAAATCCAGAAGAGTCTGCATTCCCATAACAGGTATGTGAAGTATATATGTATGTAACTGACCGTAGTACTTGATTCATAATAATGGGATAGATGATGTGGAATGATTTATATGTGCATTCAGGTGTTGTTGTTGTAATGATGTTCAGCTGAACAACTGCTAAGGACAACAGAGTCCGTCCCTGTGGGTAGTGGGCCATACCCGTCAACTGTGCAGAGCAGCACTGACTGATACGATGTAAGCCATCATAGTTTGTGTTGTGTAATGGGAAGTATGTATATTATGTGGCCAATAGCTGGTGGTGGAAGTAATGCTATTATGATGGACATGTGGGATCCATAGCCCACCCCTTCAGGATACTCAGGTTAATCTGTATTGTAGCATGCAGAAATGCCGTAGGTGTGTAATAGGGTTACCTGCAATCTGGCCTTACCTATACCCCCTAATGTCAGGCTGTGTCCATATGTGGCACCTGTGTGTGTTGTAGCAAGGCAGAACAGTACAGCTGTGCAGGAAGGTGTTGTGAGATTGTGGACCTGATGTCTGAATGTACCCTACAAATAAGTATGGGTATGTGTACATATATACATATGTATAATATATATAAATATATATATATATATATATATATATATATATATATATATATATATATATGTATATATATAGTTTTTTTTTTTTACATTTGTTAACAGGGGGTGTCTGACTGAGCCGAAAAGGCCCTTTTTCAGCAGAGGCCCAGGGAGAAAAGCTCCACATAGAAAAATTACAGATACATTTAGATATTTAGATATGATCAGTATACACACAAATTACAGTAGACATGTTTTTACAGTGGTATGCAGCACATCAACAGTTGCAGTGGAGAGAATAAACAAGAAAATATTAATTTAAAAATAAAGGTAATTAATATATTTGTGGTGTACAGCTGAAATTTGGAACATAGGTAGAATACATACATAGTACACAGGTACAGTACACACATTGTACATTAGCCAGTGTTTGTGAGTAAGAGTAAAAACTATTATCAAGTACTCTAGGTTTTGTATGTGTACCTTATCTGCTTTCACTAGCCTGTGAAGCAATCATGGCACTGCTAACTTTGCTTGAGATGTTGCCTAATGAGCTTTTTAAAGGAGGCTTTGGATTGTGTTTTTGTATGCTAGTGGGGAGAGAGTTCCATTTGTTAGCCACTGAACTACTATATAGTGTGTTCCAAAGCTATTGTAGCTGTTGGTGACTTCTAGTAGTAGTTTGCTTGATGATCTAAGAGGCCTTTTGGCTGAGTGATGTTGTACTAGGTTTTTGAGGGCAGCACACTTTTTGGGGAGGTAATAGACAGAATGACAGAGACAGAGCTGATTGTAGGTTAGGAGGTTGGGCAGTTCAAGCCAGTGGAGCTGTCTCAAAGGAGTACAGTGATGAATATGAGCAATTTTCAGCAAAGTGGGCAATTCTGTTATAGCAGGCTTCCATTTTGCTTAGTTCAGTTTTGTTGAGATTAGTCAAAATGGGAGATGCATAGAATAGGGTGGATAGATGTTGGGAGCGAGCAATGGTTGATCTTGTGTTCTTGGTAAGAAATGGTTTGATACAATAGAGTGATCCCAGTTTGGCATGTACTTTTTTAATAGTTAAGTTGAGATGACTATCAAATTTTAGGTGGGAGTCTATGGTTATTCCCAATAGCTTATCCTGTGCCACTGGAGTGATTGGAGTAGCATTTGTGGAATAGATAGTGAATTGACTGTTATCAGTGATTTTGTTAGAACTGGTTATAATCATTGACTGCTATCAGTGTTTTTGTTAGAACTGGTTATAATCATAAGCTGTGTTTTCTTTGGATTGAGGATAAGTTGGGCTTTGGTAAGGTAGTTTTCAATGCCAGAGAATGCTAGTTGAGTTGTTTGCAGGAGGGTGGGGATGTTTTGTGCAGCACAGATTAAGGTAGTATCATCTGCATACTGAATGATAGATGCATGCTGTGTGAAGGTATGGAGGTCATTTGTGAAAATTGTGAATAGTAGTGGTCCTAAGACAGAACTCTGTGGGACTCCTGTAGTTATGGGCAGCTGAGGAGAGAGAGAATTTTCCCATTTCACAGCTTGACACCTGTCAGTTAAGCAGCTTTGGAACCAGGTAAGAGTGGAATTTGATAGGTGATATTGGTTTAGTTTGTTTAGCAGGATTTGGTGCGAGACTGTGTCAAATGCTTTGGACATATAAAAAAAATAAAAAAAAGAGTTGACACCTGCAGGCCTTCATTTTTGAGATGGTTTACTGTGTCTGTGAAGCAGAGGAGGGCTGTAGTGGTACTATGGGCAGGTCTGAAACCATGCTGAGTAGGTGACAGGATGTTGCTGTCTAGGAGATATTTTAGCACCTGGGTATGCATGCATTTTTCTTGGATTTTGACCAGGGGGGAGAGTAAAGCAATGGGTCTGTAATTATTAAGTTCAGTGGAGGTCCCGCCTTTATGTATGGGTGTAACATAGGATATTTTCCAGAGTTTGGGCACATAGTTTTCAACAATTGATCTGTTTATGAGAGTGGAGATTGGGATAGCAATAGCATCTGCTGTGAGTTTCAAGAAATAGCTGGGGAGTAGGTCAGCTGCTGTTGATGAGGATTTTAGTTTGGATACCATGCTTTTGATTGAAGTGGTGGAAACTATTTTGAGTGTAAGGCTTGTATTAGTGTTATTTGTGTTGGGGGGGATAGTGAGGTAGGAACTGTCCTGTGATACTAATGATAGAATTGAGTTCACAAAGTGGGAGTTGAATTGTGTTTCGATGGGTACTTTAGTATCAGGGGTGGTTGGTTTGGGGGTAGCCTTTTGGGATGGATTTTAGTAGCTGGTTTACATTTTTCCAAAATTTTGGGGGGGTTCTGTTGGTATTTACTTTGTAAGGTTGTGTAGTAGGATTTTTTTGTCCAGCCTAATGCATTTTTTTGCATGGTTGCGCTGTTCTTGGTACTTAGTTAGGCTTTGTGTTTCTTTGTTTTTTTTTGAGAGCAAAGCCAGGTAGTGTCTCTGGACTTGAGGATTTGTTTGGTTTCTTTACTGACCCAGGGGTTTGTAGAGGTTTCTAACTTTGAATTTGCACAATGGCGTGACAGTGTCTAGGTGTTATAGAAAAGTTTTGTTGAAATATGCTACAGCTCATCAGGTGTGAAGGTTTTTAGGGGGGTCCAGTCACAGTTACAGAGTGAAGTATTGAGGACCTCAGGAGAGAATTTTTTTGAGTTTCTAGTGGATTTATAGTTAGTGGTTTTGCATATGCTTGTTCTACTACGTATAAGGTTTATTATGTTGTGGTCATTTAAGGTGTCTGAGAGACTGTCTGTGTGGGGGTACAATGTGGGGTTGTTAGTTAGGACCCAGTCAAGGATGGATTTACTTTTAGATTTTTTTTTATCACATCTAGTTGGAATTTGGACAAGCTACTGGTAGCCATGGAGATTTATTAAATTGCTTGGTGGTTCTGATATACAGGTGAACCAATCTAGGCTGAAATCCCTCAGAAAAAGGGTTTCTTGTAAGTATGTGGAAGAACACCAGGATAAAAAGTCTTCAAGGCTAGCAGGTGTATTACCAGGTGGAATATAGATCACAATTGTGGTGATGACCTTTTTAGGGTGAAGTTGAAGTTGTGAGATAAGTATGTCCCAATAATTGGGGGAGGGGTAGGAGTCTGGTAATTGACATACAGTTAAGTTGGACCTATACAGTAAAGCAGTTCCACTCCCTTTATGAAGTGGTCTGTCTTGTCTAATAATATTGTAGCCAGTAGGAAGAACTTCTGAGTTAGCTATGTTTTTATTTAGCCAGGTTTCTGTTAAAGCAACTATGTCTGGGGAGTAGTCTGCCATTGTGGCCTGGAGTTCAGGTATTTTATTTCTGATACTTCTAATTTTAATATTTAGCATTAAAAGATGGTTGGTTTTGCTGCTGTTGTTGATTTGCCCAGGGATGAAGATAGTGGGGTGTTATGTTCTGACATTTGTGTTGGAGCAGTTTGTGTTGGACAGAATGGATTTGGGCCTGGGTTGGGGTAGATATCCCCACTTATGGTGAGCCTGGTGTTAAAATGGTGATACAGACGATGAAGCTGGGTGATGAGTGTGAGAAAGTATTGTGTTTTTTTTGGAGTAGGAATGAGAGCATATGTGTTTAGTTCTGAATTGGTCTGTTATGTAGTTCTTGAACAATTGTGGGCAAATATTATAATGTGCGGTGTCTGTATATGAGAGTGAATAATATAGTGGTGTGCTACTAAGTTTAGGGATATTGCTAGAGTGATAACTTGTGGAGTTATAAAGAATTATGAGAAGACAAACTAGACTTAGTTGTGTGACAGTCATGGTTATAAAGTTTAAGTTGGTTCTAGGTGGAGGTCTGGATAGGAATTATAGGGTTGTCCTATATGTGGATGGGTAAGTAGTGTAGGGTGATGTAATAATGTCTAGTGGGAATGAGAGTGGTTGGGAGTATTTTGTAGTGGAGCAAGTTTGTGTGGTGCAATGTGATCTGACTTGAGGAGCTGTGATTGGTGGAGGTGATCTGAGGATGATCTGTGGGTGTGGCTGTGACTACTATAAATGTAGAGATGGTGGTGGGAGAGAATTAGGGACAAGACAGGGGAGCGGAGAGAGCCCAAGCATTAGCGAGGGCAAACGGAGCAGGTCAGAGCTCACCAAGACAAGAGTAATGGGCAGCAAAAAGTGTTACTTTGCAAATCTGAATACTTTAAACACATTCCTGAGGTTTAATGGCTTACCAGCAAGAAGAATTCAATTGCTGAAGAGCACTTGTGTCCTGGTGGGAGACTAGTAATTTAATGGTGGTTCCATGCTCAACAGGATTGTAATATAGACTTAGTACTGGGAAAGGGGGATAGCACAAGGGGTGTAAACCAGGTGGAATGCAAAGAAACCAGAAAAACCAGAGAGGCAATCAGTGGAAATCTATCAGTGCAGGCCTCAGAGGGGGTAAGTAATAATTCAAACTCTACCTGTAAAGCGAAGGAGAGAAGAGACAGCAAAGTTTATTAAGGTTGGGAGTGTGTCTTCACATTGACTTGCTTATTAGTAGCCAGTTTGTGCACAGATTAGAGTAGGGAGATACCTTAGCAATGAAGGGGAATGTATAGAGATGCAAATAAACAGGTGAGCCTCAAGTGATACAAACTAACAGAAAGCACTGAGAGGGCTGCTTGATGGTTAATTTAATCACAGAGATCTGAATTAAATGTATACTGTCTATTGGGCAGTTAGGATTACTGCACTAGCTTGGGGGGAGGATGCAAGGCTACAACAGTCAGTTTTATTAGCACGCTGAGAACTACTAAGAAATACTGTTAATGTTACATCTACATATATGTCCACAAATATACAGATACCCATGTGTAGACATATATATGAGCACATATATACATTACATATATCTACACATATATAGATATATATCTATATGCACATGTCTACATATATACAAACAGAACACAGAAACATATATGTATGTAAATACATGTCCCCTATAGCACTACCACAGTGATGCATGCTATGTGCAAGAAAACAGCACACATAGTAATACACACAGATATCTACAGCTGTCAGTGTGTGCAACATGGACGGGTATGTCACATGTGTCCCCCTTGTTGGGACCACATTGCCCTTGTCTGTGAAGTATGGAATGGGAATATGGGGAAGTATGGCAGGTATAGTTGTGGAGGTGGTCAGGGTTGATAGATATAGAGGACAGCCTACCGAGGTGGTATGTGACATGTGGTGGGTAAATACCCTTGATGGTGTGTGTGGTCTGGGATGTGGATGCCCCATGGGCCCCAATATGGACACAATGGGAAAAAACCTCCCACCCACTGCTACACACAACAGCAGTCCACATCCTGAAGGTGCCTGGCCTGGAGGCTGAGCAGGAGGAGCATGTCGACCCAGTGAGTGTGTACTGGGTGCCTCAGAGTGATGTAGCACATTCCACATGTGTCTTTGGAGCCCGTTATGGAACAGATCCTGGACCTAACCTCAGGGGACAGGAACATGTCTGTGTGTGCCCCCAGGGGGGGACAACATCCCCTGGGTTGGTTCCACCTGACAGTATTGCTGGATCAGTACATGAGGAGGCCCCAGGGTGGGACACACATGTGATGTGGCCAGGTAACATGGGCAGATGATTTTGGAGAGGTGATTCTGCTGGACAATAGTACATATACATGCTATTGTGTCACTGTTATAAAACATATGTTGGTAGTAATAGTCTACACAATCCCAGAACATGTCCAACAGCATGCATAGATAACCGCAATAACACAGTATGCCAGATGTGCACCACACACATAGCAAGCATACCACAGTCATATATGGAACCTTTGTGGCCCTGATATTGGCATGCAGGTGAATAGTCTGTAACAGGCCAGCAATGATAGTTTCCACAAAGGGAACATGGCTACAAGCACATTGTACAAAGCGTGGTACAGTACAATATCTGCTCCACTGGTAGGTATGCTGTAGCCATACCTATTGAGTTGTGTGTATGGTTTGTTGCCGTTAATATGGTGGGGATTGACAGTGATGTGTATTAAGAACTGTGGTAACCTTGCTGCATGACTTGCTCACACCTGTGTCAATCTTTATGTCTTTCAGGCACGATGTCTCATGGAAGGCTTCCAGCCTACACAGCAGAAGAAAATGACATCCTGCTGGATGGACTCATTCATCACTATGCAACCTTGTTTGGCCAGGCTGCCCATGATCAGCAGGAGTGGACCACCCTGTGAAATTACCTAGTCCATAGGGTCAATGATGCCGGACTGCACAATCGCAGTTATGAACAGGTCCGGCATCATTGTTCTGACCTGTTTTGCAATGCCTGTCAGCATGCTGCTGCAGTCTGGGGGATCACCTCACCACGGGGGGGGCATGCCATCCATCTCCCCCCTGACACATATGGAGGAGCTCCTGGCCAGCCTCGTGGCACCTGCCCATCCGACCACCCACCAACCACCAGACATCATTGTGGAGGTTTGTGCCACCCACACACCGGCTGGGAAGCATGCAGGTAAGGCCACAGGGCACATCTGTAGACCACTGTTGCATATACATCTGCATCGGTACAGGTAGACCATGCATATCTGACATTCATAGATATATTTTGTTGCTACATAGTAGTGATAAACAGATGTCCATATGTGGTATTATTGTGGAAATGTACTGTTGATATATTGTAATACTGCACCCACCCTGTAGCACTGCCACAGTTGTGGCCACTGACTTTGCATCTTTCACCCTCTTGCGTAGGTTCCTTCGGGATACCACAAAGGCAGCAACCTGTAGCTGGTGAGTATGGTTATGTAGATGCTTGCCAATACACCAGGCATGTAATGGCAATGGTATATGCCATGCACACATCTAACACACCTACCCATAATGCATGCTGTACATGTGCACGTATTGTTGCTGTGAAATGCATGGCATCACAGGGGTGACCATGATGGGGTATTGGAAGGGTATGTCAGACACATGCATGATAACTAACGTCATGTCATTGTGGAATGTGTCCACAGGGAGTAACATAATGGTGGGAGATATGGCCTACAGTAGGAACTTATTTGGAACAACACCCATATGCAGTGCAACACCAGTGTATATACCTGTAGGACAATGGCAACTGCTGCAGAGATACACTATGGCATAAGGCATTACAGTGGTCCACATTATCAGCTGAGACTAGGCTGTAACATGCGGTGTTCAGTGTATGGGACACTGCAATATGTGTAGGGATTATTTGTCATACATTTGCAAAAAGGCTGAAGGAGGAGTGTCAGCATGACACACCAGTGCGCTGCAGCAGGGATCCTAAGGATGCTGAGAATGGCTGTATCTGCACATAGTCAGGTTCAAGACTTGTGGCAGCCATAACCCTACCCCCACAGCAATAGTGTTTGGAGTGTGTGAACACCAAGGGATGTGCACATGAGTAGATCTTGCAATCATGCAGAACAGGGGGACATGTGTAGGGCAGACTGGACATACACTGACAAATGCAGATCACCCACGCTGTTATACCCCTGCCAGGAATAGTGACTGCTGTAGTACACACAACAAGAGGTGCAACAAACCGTTATGATAAGGTTGTGCACACATATGCCCACATGGTGTGTATGCATCGCAGTCAGCATCTGCACACCTAACACATTTCGTAGACACTGCATGTGAAAGTACAGGACATATGTCACATATCGGGCTCATGTACTAAGATATGTGGTGATGTGGTCCCATGGTATCAAGGAGGGGTGCATAATATCAATATTGGATTAGTCATACATGGTCCACTGATGATGAGAGCTGTAAATCAGACATCAGGAATTCACAAATTACATCTGTTCACATATCATCCCAGGTATTTGTTGCTGGAAAACATAGGGGTTGTGAGCATTAAAGCTGATATAACAGACACAGTGGTACACATTCAGCAATGGGCTGCATACCTGTGAGGTGTGGTGCACAGTACATGGCAAGGTGCAGAAGAGGTGCACAGCAATACTGTATTCATGGGTGCAGTGGTATCCAGGGGAAGGGGCTTCACCTAGTGGCATAGCACATGCATCACACACATGTATACTGTTGCTAGCATGGATTGCCTGTAGCTGCACTACATGCTGTTGGGTACCATATGTTATGCATGTTGACAGAGGGGTAATAAAAGGACTGTGTGAACTATCATTGTGCAACCTCACCTGTATATGTGTGTGTGTGTGTGTGTGTGTGTGTGTGTGTGTGTGTGTGTGTGTGTGTGTGTGTGTGTGTGCATCCTGATGGGTAGTTAGTTACTCTGTAGGGTCACTCAGGTGAAGTGGAGGGAGGTTGATGCTTGTAGGATGCTTGTGTGCATGTGTGTGTGTGTGTGTGTGTGTGTGTGTGTGTGTGTGTGTGTGTGTGTTTGTGTGGCTGGTCATGTATGCGCATGTGTGATTGTGGGGTGTTCATACAGCAGTACCTCCCTGTGGGATCATGCAGTACATGTACATGGACTGCCACATTACACACCAGGAATAATTGTCATGTGTGTAATCACAGGACAGTTGATTGCATAATATGGTCTGAAGCATGGAACAGGCATAGAGAGGGAAGATATACACCAGGTGCACCCTTAATATTGTATTCAGCAGAGAGGTCACCTACAACCCACATATGCAGCACTACAGATGCATTCGGGAAGTACTAGTCAACACCAAGGAGTGTATCCAAATATTACAGTTGTCACATGATAGGCTGATTGAGCAGCATATCTGGCATGTACTGAGCATTACATACACATGACACACCAGTGCATGATATTATGGATAGAACATAGTAGCCCACACATATAGGGGCCATGCTCATGATGTCCAGACATACACAGGGTAAACACTGAATGACAGCAGTGAGGCCATCTAAGACCACTACACACAAGTCAGGCAGGTAATGTAGTAACAGGTCTTGTGTTGTGACCACTTATGTAGGCATTTAGAGGACTCATATGTTAATGAGTGGTATCAATGTGTGTATGCTAACAAGTGTGATGCAGGATGGGGTACACATGGACATATACGTGGGTATGTCTGTAAAGTCACGGACATGTAGGTATTACGTGTGTGTGTGTGTGTGTGTGTGTGTGTGTGTGTGTGTGTGTGTGTGTGTGTGTGTGTGTGTGCGTGCGTGTGTGTGCGCGTGTGTGTGTGTGTGTGTGTGTACTGTTAGGCAATGCTGTACAGGTTTTAAAGTGCATTTATTGTTTTCTCCCACAGGTGGCGAGGTGGGTTAGGGTCCCTCCTGCATGCAGTCTGATGTTGGTGTCCACACAGACACCGAAGATGATGATAGTACTGTTGAGACACAGGTGGGGTTGTCAGGGGCTGACACTGCACCATCATTTGGCATCCCCCTTTTAGCCACCCCAACCCTGCACACAATTTCAGTGCCTATACCCCATCACCAGTGGCCATAGTAGAGGGACAGCTGGCATTTGGTGGCAGTGCACAGGAAAGTGTGGTAACCATGCCTTCTGTGTCTGGTCGCAGCAGGCATAGCCGGATGTCTGGCAGGGCACCACATAGGCAGATGTCCCAGGGTGCTTGTGGTAGGGCCGCGGGACATCATGCACCTGGCAAAGGTTACATAGCTGTTACCAGCAGGCGCATGTTTCAGGCTGTCATGGCAGTGCAGGCATGTATGGAACTAACTAACTAGACAGGGCCTGAGGCTGCAGAGGGCTGCTCTCACATCTGTAAGTGACAACATCTGTGAACTGTCCGGTGCCATCCGTGCTTATGCCAAGCTCATGGATAGATGGTATGGTGAGATGATGGCCCTCATCGGCCATGGTGTGCCCATGCTTGAACATGTGGTAGGGGGTGCGGTGACAGCCATGTGGACGTAGGCCAGCAACACCAACAGTTGGCAGTCTACATGGACATGCTAGGACACCAAGGTGCTCCCATAGTGGCAATACCAGCCCCAGCAGTGCAGGAGGGGGTGCTGTCCACACCACACCACAGCAGGTCATGTGCACGTGGTCCTGGTCATTTCCAGGAGGGACCTGGTACCAGCGGACATTTGTCATCAGCAGGTGAGAGTAGCATATCGAGGCCTATGCCTGGATGTGCTCATGGAACCCCTGGCAGGCACAGGCCACGTGTCTGTGGCAGGAGGCAGTGAACTGTATACCCTGCCAGTTATGGTCTGCAGCTGTCCATAAACACCCGTGTAGGCAGACACATGGCAGAACTGTGTGCATGCATACCCACACACTATACAAACACACCTAGGGCAACCCCATACCTATACACACCACAGTACCACGTCCAGCTCACCGCAGTACTCCCCTCACCCACATAAATGGTGTTAAATGTATGACCCACCCACAGCTTCTGGCAAACAAACATCACACCCTGTGCATATGATGATACCTGTGCCACATCCCTGTCACCCATACCATCAATGCAGGGGCAGGCTAATATATTTCTGATGCACACAGTGACTGTACTGCAGTGTACCACAGTACTGCAGTGTAACATGTTGTAAGGAGTAAAGTGTAATGCATATATGGCAGGTAGTGTAGCCATCCAGCAATGATGCATTATAGCTGTTAGTAACACGGGTTGATTGTGGTCTCTATATTGTTATCCATTTGTGTTGTAGGTGCACATGTGTCAGCACAAGGATGCCCTGTGCATATGATGATACCTGTGCCACATCCCTGTCAGCCATGCCATCAATGCAGGGACAGGCTAATATGGTTCTGATGCACATGGTGACTGTACTACAGTGTACCACAGTATTGCAGTGTAACATGGTGTAAGGAGTGAAGTGTAATGCATATATGTCAGGTAGTGTAGCCATCCAGCAATGATGCATTATAGCTGTTAGTAACACTGGTTGATTGTGGTCCCTATAATGTTATTCATTTGTGTTATAGGTGTACATGTGTCAGCATGAGGATGATCTGCAGTAATATTCCACAATAGGGTATGGCACTGTGGTGACACCATGGCTGTGACATATCTGGGGTATAGTTGAACACATGTCACAGGTTACTAAAATGGTTATTGCCTGTGCCACATGGACAGGTGACCTGCTGGGGCATGTATACCCTGCAACCTGATGTAGACCCATCCACATACACACACACATTGTTACTTGGCAACACTGGTGACTAGACTCCCACCCAGCTATGTAGTGATACTGAAGTGTGTGGCTTACATTGCACACACCACACAGAGTTTAGGGTGAGGTGTGTCCCAGGTTACATGCATAACATCCCCAGACATGTACAATATGCTAATAAGGGATATATTGGGTGTATATGGACAATACATAGTGTGACATACACATACCTTCATATACACATTAACAGACACATAACAGGCAGACACACATCCAAGAGACCAGGGCCTATCATTGTTAACTAACTTGACCATGTGTCCAGTGTGTTACAGATAGGCTGCACACAGCAAATGCATAACTGGCCTGGATTGTGGT
This sequence comes from Protopterus annectens, assembly GCF_019279795.1. Lineage (NCBI taxonomy): Eukaryota > Metazoa > Chordata > Ceratodontiformes > Protopteridae > Protopterus > Protopterus annectens. The sequence continues at coordinate 1,323,253,091 of NC_056744.1, forward strand.
TTCAGTTACCTGTATGATTGATGGTGACAGTTGTAACCATAATGTGGTTCATGGGACATATACCGGGTGTACCTTGGTGTAATGATAGTGTACACAGCACCCACATGCCCCAGTGGATATTGTACTCCCTGAAACCCATGATGATACTCTGTCATACCCACCATCACACATTGGCTGCAACTGCGATACAACCCATAGTATACCCCAACAGTGGTACTACAGGGATATGCATCTAACGCACATGCCACATGCATAGTAGGGTGTTGCATTGACATGCCTCACCTATGGGCAGCAACAACACTATCTTTACTACTGTGTGGCAATGGTTATTGTAATAGGAGTATGTGGCCTTGGAATGCTGTACACTACAGATATATGGAGGCATGTCACACATACACACATGCCAGAACCCAATGGGTATCCTATCCCATTTGTACAACACTGTTGTGCTGGTACTGCAAGGATCATGTAGCCAGTATGGAGAGGAGCTTAACAGGGTACATATAATATCTCACACAGCAGCAGCCACAACTGACTATGGCAATGGGTGTTGCATTGGTTGTGAAGGCCCTCATGGAATTTCCAAGTACAGGTATGCTAACACACAGACACTGCTATACTCTCAGGTGGACAGTAGTCTCTCCTTTGATAATCACATTGCCACAATAGTCAGGAAATCCTTCTACGTGGCACACCTCATCACAAAATGTTTCTCATCTAGAAAAAAAGAGGTCATTGTTCTCCTCTACTCATCACTCATCAGACCCATTATAGAGTACAATGCCCCTTTGGTATGTACCTCACAAGACATCTACAACAACTGCAAAGGCCGCAGAAATACCTCACAAAGAAGATTACCGGCCTCAAACAAATGCCCTACGCAGACCGTCTCAAAAACTCCAGCTTTACTCCGTCGCATATTGCCTACTCAGAGGTGATCTCTGCCTAACATACAAAGCTATGTCAAACCCAGAGCTGTTGGACATGCTCCACTTAAAGAAATCCCAATCCCTCTGAGCTACATGCTCTAGGGACCTAAACCTTGTCACCACATTAAACAGAACATGCCGGAGGGATAGATTCCTGTCCCAGAGACTTCCCATACTCTGGAATAAACTACCTATCTATATCAAACAAAGCTCCTCATTATCACTCTTCAAGAAAAATCTTGATGATTGGATGGGAAATAGGAAATTCACCCCAGGGATCACCTCTGTGGCTCTGCTCAACAGTGGCACAGAAAAATATTTTTCTTGGGTGGCAAAAGCCAAGGTACATTTTTGGCTGGGCTTGTATAGGTCCCAGGGCCAATAGCCTAGTACCTACCTATGAACCTATGAACCTCAGTCATGCACACGTATACATGCATCAGTACAGGGGTGCATCACTGCAGTTGGTCATAGCTCTGTACCTAGTTATTGTCCAAGGAGAGATGGGTTGTGTAGGGGTTGTGTGTACAATGGTATCCTGCCACCTGCCAGGTGGCAGCAGACAATCTATCAACAGACACTACTGTGGTGACCCTCAGGATGAGAATGACATGCATTAGCCAATCCTCCAGCTGCCTCCTGCACATGGCCGCTGAGGTGATCAGGTTGACATGTATGCAACATGCATTACAATACATGGTTAGTGTCTGTGATGGAAACCTGTACCCAAACATGTTCTGTTAATTGTGGTAGTATAGTGGAGGTACCCGAGGCATGTGGTGCGTACAGGGTGACATCTCCTATATGTGCCAGTTCTTACACAGCTGGGCAGACATTTCAGAGTCAATCAAGCTTAGGCTGCATGTACATATCCCAGCTGGATACCTGCCATCTGCACATCTGTACAGGGACTGACAGTCATCAGCTTGGCAAGTAGCTATGCAGTAGGATAAGTGTGTTGACAGATCGACATTTGAAAGCAATATGTATGCCATAACTTTTTTTTTTTTTATTATTTAACATTTGTTGACCGGGAAAGTCCGACTAGGTTCCACAGATCCTGTTTTCAGTGGGGGCCCAGGGAGAAATGCTCCAGAAGCATGTCTTTAGAACATAATTACATGTCACAAGTTACATTCCACATGTCAAATTATTACCCAGTAAGGGGTATATACTGTGACACAGCTCACACACCAGGGATAAAACAGGGAGGCCTCAGAGTCCAGCTATGCCTGCAGGTGTGCCTGTTGTCAGTACTACATTTAGCACTCTGTTCTTCCCTGGGTAAGCACTGTCAGCAGTAGTACTGCCATGATACACTACATGCCAGTGTGACAGCACATACCCTGGGCTACTACCCCTATATGTAACACATTCACATGGATAACAGTACTGTACAGGCCTCATATACATCTGTGTCCCACACATGACACTCACACCCCTTGTTGCTGTAATGACAGCACATAAGTGCATGTATTGTACATGGCATTACATACACTTATTACAGATGTCATTACCCTGCTATGTTATCAGACTGGGTGGTGTGAACTGGTTACCAGGGCAAAACCATACTTATCAAGTATCTACATTGCTGCACTATATCAGCTGAGCTGATTTGCACACTAGTTAGCAAAGCCTACACTGTGAAGCGCCCATACGTTTACCCATAGCTTAGTACTGTTTAGCTTAAAGCTGATCAAAACTGCCTTAACCACTCTGTGTCTGACAGCCCTTGTTCTGCCCAGCAACAAAATAAATATCCCTTACAGGTCTTGAACCCAAGACCCTGTACACTAAAGTCACAACACTTAACGACAACACCATGACCACTGTGAAGACAGATGTTGTTTTACCAATGTAGCTGTCAATACACATATTGAGTAATATTGAGCAATTGCCTTTACTTCCACAATTGTGTAGTACTTGTTATTAATATGACTGTTGTATCACATATGTTGTTTTATCATAATGTACACATAGCAGATACATGCGTTGAGATACATCTGGGAGGGTATACACAACCGTAGGGTTTATACGTGACAGGAATATGGATATATACATGTAATAGGTTGATATATGTCTACATGTACATACACTTGTAAACTCATACATATGTCTGTATACACATCTGTATAGTGCAACATATATATGGCCATGTATACATTTCTTCGTATTTACATGTATATATATATATTTTGTTATCCTATGTTTTTAAAAGCGATGTGCTGGATAGGCATATTTATAAATACAGGAAGTTGCGTTTTTGTCAGTTCACTAATGATTGGATGTTACAACTAAACTTAGGGTATTTAAATAAATGTTTTTTAGTTTTTATTTTGTCTGATGAAGCGGTTGTGTCTCAAAGCGCTCACCTAGAAACAATAAACGGATTTAATCAAATATCTGTTTGACTGGCTCTTAGAGTTTGTGCTTATCGGAGTTGCAACTACATCTTTTTGCATTGGCGTGGTGCCACCATACTGTGCTGTAACTTTGGACTATTGGGCTGAATTTGGATTTTTGTGTCCCTTCCGTTTGGGCTTGTTTGTTTATATATATATATATATATATATATATATATATATATATATATATATATATACACATAGATAGATAGATATATGCATATATAGCTATATATGCATGCACATCCTATGTGTACAGATAAGCCTATTTATGTGGGTATATATGTAGATATCTATAACTATATGTGTATACATATCTATTCTGATATACCTATTACTGTCAATATATATGTAGATAAACACACATAATTGTGCATATGTATCTCTATCTGTATATGTGTAGACATATATTGCTCTGTATATGTATATATCTGAGTGTTTATATAAATATATATATATATATATATATATATATATATATATATATATATATATATGTACATATACATATCCATCTATGTATGTCGATATGTATATGTGTATATATCTATATAGATATATGGATAAGTATATATACATATATGTTCACCATATGTCCTGAACATGGAGTGGAGCCCTACTTCAGGCCCAATAGTCCCAACATCTTAGTGCAAGGGGATGTCTGGTATGTATTGCAGGTATATTTGTAGACTATTGCTACTGTAATAGGGATTCTCTTCACAGACATGGTGTGTGGGAGGTCACATCTGCTTTTAACATGTGTACCATTGGCTACTGACAGACATCCTAAGGACATCATAGTACAGTACCACTGCTAGCACAGTAATGTTCCTGTGGACTACAGCAGAGATATGGCCAATATATGTGGACAGTCTGACACACTCTGATAAGTCCAGAGGTATACACAGAACCCCTTAGTGCAAGACATGTGGACCAAGCCTGACAATGTGAATGTTAACAGTCATATAGATGGGTATATCACATAATTACTGGTATACATTTGCCCACATAGATTATGCATTGACACAACTCTGTCTGTCCTGACACATAATAACCACTGGTACAGAGGTGTCATGGCCACATACTACCCACTAGTCAGTGACATACATGTGTAAAGCATCCCACTGCTATGTCTGAAATACATGACTGTTATGGTGGGCCGGCAGTAGTACATCTGGCAAGTATATGGACATGACATCTCACTGGGCAAGTACACTAAGCTGCTAGGCATGTAACAAAGCACTGTGCAGGCTACAGGCAGACTGCCTCAACACTGGCCTACATTTCCTATGGGGGAATACACATGTACCTGCATATATAGCAGGCTCTACAGGCATATCACAACACAGAGTAACAGATACCTGTGTGAAAGTGCATAACCACAACCAATGTGAACACAGCCACAGCCACATATGGTAAGCTAGCGTAATATTACAGTATATGAACAATCTGATCAACACCATCTTCATATGTGCCACACACACACTAACCCTACATATACTGGGCCAGTACACAGTGTGGTACAATGCCTGTCTGTGGTGTGGGACATATGTGTGTTTGGCCCTGAAAACATGTAAGCTGATAGGGTAACATACAGTGGAGCAGCATGTAACATTAGGTAGAACAGGACCAAGAACAATGACATCTACCACAGTCTGTACACAGACCGAGGTACATATTCACAATACACGCACTGCTGACAATCACCATAAGTACACAGATCTCAGTACTGTACACACAACCACAGAATGCCCATGTTATGTCCTCAAATATAACCCCTATTATGCATAATGTGTAGCAGTCTGATATCCCACTGGCTTGTTATCAGATATGATGTTAATAAATATGGTGTACAGAACATATGCACCTCTTACTGCATGACATATGCACAAAGGTTGACAGAGTTGTGGCTGGAGCCACAAACACAGGGCCAATATTGACATGTTGCTGTGATAACCTCTTACATATACTGTTGTAACAGGGTTTGTTGCAACATATGTCCTATGAGGGATATGAAGTCAGTAACTCTCACAGCTGTCACCATCTACTGACTGCAGTCCTCACACTACCTTCTGCATTTCACAGATAGGTGCTCTGTGGGTAACACAAGAAACAAAAGGCACCACACACTGCCCAGTCTGCAGATGACCTTACAGATGGGGGGTTCCTCATAAACATATCACTGATATGACAGGTATTAAAACATGCAGGACAGCCATATCCATATACATCCTGTTAAACCATCATTACTCCAAATGCAGTATAGCAGCACTTACAGTCTCCAGTCAAGTCAGGCACACCCTCTCCTGTGTGTTGGCCTGTTTCCACAGTTTATGTTGTTAGAGGTAAATCCCCAATCCATCTGTGATGCTGTTTGCCAAACAACAGATGTAATTCCTGCTCACAGTGAAAGAAAAATCCCAACACCAACATGATGTTCATAGATATTGGAGTGTGTTTCCATGCAATTGGCTATCGGAATGTTACCACAGCTGTTCCACATACAATCAGCTAGAGGAGGGCTGCAATTCATGCAAAGGCCATCAGGTGTTCATGAGCATCATTTACAATACACATGCTGCTGCCTAAGCAGAGCAGGTGCAAGTCTCCACATCTACCAGAGAGGGAGAGAGAGAGAGAGAGAGAGAGAGAGGCATACAGAGGCAAAGATAAATCAGAGAGAGGTGGGAGAGTAAAACTTAAGCATGTTTGTGTGACACACCTACCAGTACAGGGTATCAAACCCCTAACTGGCTATGTATTGCTATCACATGTCCATGCAGTTATTGGATGCCCCACATAGGTTAGATGCTGAGTAGCCCTCCAAACGTATATGTGATGGTGACTGACATCTGCAACAGTGATATGGTAGCTATACTGCAGGTGTAGTATACGTGCCTGGCCGCATGGTGTCAGTGTCAACACAGCCACACTCTCTCAAGGACCCACACACACTGACTCACTTGGCAGGGTCAGGAATACAACTCATCACTAGTTAGATTGCCACAACACAGTACTGTGCAGGTATCACATGCACCACAGGGGTTATACGGAGATTTTATGGGCAAAGGGTATGTGGACATGTCTGACAGACCGCATGCTTTAGTATGCCAATGGGAGTTGTAGTGAGTGTGAATGTGGTCATAAGCATCATACACCACACACTCAGACACAGGGTGCCAGTACTGATATGCATGGGTGCATAGCTTCACTGGTGTGTAGCAGTCAACTGTGCCAGATGGCTATACAAGGCCAGATGATGGGTATACCTTGGCATCAGGCCACATGACAATGGTCTGCAGTGTGGCTCAGGGGTGTAGTGTCTGGATTTGCCCACACGGGTGGGTATTCTATTCATCATCCAGTCACCTGGGTAACCATTGTGTGTGGCCATTGCTTGCCATGTATGTGTTCCTTAGTCTATGACATGGATGATGTCTGGGATGTGCACATGTCCCACATGCATGTACAGTGATATGTGGAACTGTACCTGGGGTGTCTGGCCCATGTTGTGCACACAGATTGTTATCATCAGATATGCCAGTCCTAGCCTCATGTGATGGGAACTGTTAATGGACAGTAGGTTGACCCTGCACCTACACTGATAGCATGATACAGGTATTCCTTGGTGTCAGTGGCATCTGTCCATACAGGGCATGTGTTTCAGACATGATATGTCCTTTGTGGGTCACATTTGATGGAACCACAGGTGTTGCAGATGTCCAGTGGGGAACATAGGGAAGATGGACTGTCTGCATGTACGTGCCTATTAGACTGATGGACAGGGTGCCATGCCCTCTGTAGCCCACTGCAATCACATCATGGTTACTATTAGTGGGCAATATGCAGGGTACTACCAACATAGCAGTTTTTGCCTAGGCAGATGTGTGTGTGTGTATGAGACATGGGTTGAGAGTGTTCTCTGGGTAATACAAGGGTTGCTAACTTTGTTCACCTGGCCTTGATGTCACATGTAGGGGGTGTGGATTTGCACCTCAGCCTCTCATTTATTTCACATCTGTTATGCCTGTATGGTGGACATTGTGACATATACTAGGGCCACCATATAAGAAATTTGCAAAACCCGCTCTACTATGAGTCCCATTGTTACACACTCACATCGGATATGAATGACAAACACAGACACACACACACATACCTGCCATGTCTGGGATTAGAACTCCTACCTAACTAGTTTATTACACTACAGCAGTATGCAGTTATAGGACGTGCCATGGAGATTACTGGAGTACTCCTTCCCCAAAGTTGTATTTTACAGTAAATGACATCAGCAGGATTGCCAAAGTAGGCCATTTGAATTGTAGTGAGTGTGACTAGCCTAAAAAGCATTACTTCCTGCAAAGACATCCACACCTGCCATGTGTGGGAATAGAACCCTTACCAGAGCTCTATACCTCACTATAGAATTACACTGTTATAAGACACACCACAGAGATCACTGGAGTACTCATTCCCCAAAGGTGTATTTCATCATGAGTGACATCAGCAGGCTTACCAAAGTAGGACATTTGATTTGTAGTGAACGTGAGTAGCCTAAAAAGCATTGTTCTTTACACAGACAGAGGCACACACAGTTGCCATGTCTGGGATTAGAACTCCTACCTAGCAAGTTTGTCACATTACACCAGTGCACAGTTATGGGATGCACTATGGAGATCATTGGGCTACACTTTTTTGAAAGGTGTATTTCACAGTAAATGACATCAGCAGCCTTGTCAAAGTAGGGCATTTGAATTGTAGTGAGTGTGACTAGCCTAAAAAGCATTGCTCTCTACACAGACACACACACACACACACACACACACACACACACACACACACACACACGCACACACACACACACACACTCACACACACTCACACACACACACACACACACACACACACACACACACACACACACACACACACACACACACACACACTTGCCATATCTGGGATTAAAACTCCTACCTAATGACTTTATCACACTACAGTAGTATGTAGTTACAGGACGTGCCACGGAGAATGCTGGGATACACGTTTTTCAAAGGTGTATTTCAAAGTGGATGACCTCAGCAGGCTTGTCATAGTAGGGCTATGGGGAGGGCAGTGTGTGTGCATGGGCCAAAACCCATTTATCTAGAGGTTGACACTCCACATGTGGGCACACGTAGTGTTATATTCCACAGGTACATGTATACAGCTGCTAGATGACTACTTCCTTGTACAGTCATGTTGCACAGCTAGCACTGACACAACATAGTCTGTAATGCTGACAGATACCGGTGGCTAATGTCTACAGTGAATGACATTTACACCTCATGTGGTTGTAGCCATTTGGCTGTGTGCTGGGTGAGACAGACCTCATAATGGATGGATCCTTGTCACTGTCACTCTCTTCCACATATCTATGTATGTCTAGTTTTGGCTTATTATAGTGTTTTGTCCTTGGATATATGTCTGTATTCCTATGTACTGTGTGTGCAAGGCATGACTGGTGCATACTGAGGAGTGTATGCACTAACATCTGCAACTTCCAGATATGTGTGGTCCACTGTTGTTTGCAGACATGGGCTTCATTTGTTATGTGTGTGAGCATGCCCAGTATGCCCTTCTGTATTGAATGTGTGGATCAATTCCAGGTAGTTTGTACTCTAGTGCAGCCAGGGCCGGCCTTAGCTGAAATGGCACCCTAGGCGAAGTAGTACTTCAGTGCCCCTTAAGCCCCACCCACACCATACTCCTGAAACACCCCTATAAGCCACACCCACATGAAGTTCACTCCCCAAGAAAGCCACTCCAGTCATTTCCTTCAAATACTTAAATGCACAGGAAGAAGATACCTTGTAATATAGTTAAACTGCAAGTGAAGGAAAGTGGATTTTTTTTTTAATAAGCCTGCTTTATCTGTTTCTCCTTCAGACATTTTACTGTAAAAGTCATGTCCTCAGAAAATACTAGCCCATGTGCCTTCTTTCAAAAGGATGCTCAAGTTAATCTAAACAGTTTAATTTACTATGGGTAAGCGAGCAAGCCTTACAGCTCAGTGAAAGTAGAATAGCAACCTCTCTCCTCCCTGTGTACAGTAGCTTAAACTAGAACAGCACAAACACAGATAGACTTAGCATAAGCAGTAAACTTCTCTGCCCTTGAAATGGCATGAAAACCAACATTCATAGGAAATGCATCTGGCCAGTGGCGGATTAGGTTTACTTTTGGGTCGTTTTCAAAATAGACTCCTTGCACACATTTTAGGGCAGTGCATACATGAATTTGTTCTTTTATTCACCTTCCTGATTGTATTAAATTATATTCCTTGTAAAATACAGCCCCTTGTATAATACATCCCCACTTGTTAGAATGTTTTTAAAAATTGTAGTGTAAAACCTTTTAATAAGCAATGAAACAAAGTATAAACCAATGACAAAATTACCCATTTCAGAAAATTTCAACCACAAAAAGGCAACCCAGACTTCTGTCATGACAATCTACCAATATCACTCGATACACAATCTCTACAGAAGTAAAATCATTGGAATAATTCCACATTAACAGAAATCTGTAACTAATGAAGAGGTTGCTACTGGCAAACAACTTTACACCTCAATGTTTCATCTACAAATTCAGTGACTGTTGCCCTTGCATTAATCTATATTACATAAAAAAATTTGGTAAACTGGGACTGTTGCAATAGGAAATGACTAAAACCAACAAGTTCATAGTTACTAGGCATCTCATACAAAAGGAGGAAACTCAGGAGTGTAGAACCCCTATTCCTCCTTGTAATACACCAAATAATCTGCAATCATATGGGTACTGCGATATCAGCACTTCATCTACATGGTGTGGGAGTAGAATCCACAGCCTTATGCACCAAAGGCAATTATGCTACTAACATTGCTTTCAAATTCTATAATATGCCATTTGAAAAACAGTTGCACATTGAAAACGGACTTAGCATGAGCAGCAGTAAACTTTTCTTTGAAACGTAATCCCTTGAAAATACACTGAAACTCAGTCCATTGAAAATGCACTGAAAACTCCATTCCCTTAAATGAACTGAAACACAAACTCCTTTCTGTCAACAGTCTGGTAGGTGGTGTAAAGTAGTGGTTCCCAAACCTTTATGGACCAAGACCCACTGTTGAAAATGGTAATTTTCATGATCCATTACTCACATCAGTATGTGTAGCACTCCTGGCCCTCTGTAAAAGAGAGGACACTGGCACCATAGAATATTTTTCTGGGATTTAAAGAGGCCATGTAAACTACTCTCATACTTTATTAGCAGAGAAAATCATGGTCAAATTGGACCCTAGGCAGGGTAATAGATTGAGGCCTCCCGAACAGCCTCTCTTGCAGCAGCCCCCTCCCCAGTCATACCAGTGTTTTGTTACTTGGCTATTTATCCCTGGTTACTATGAACAATGTTCAAACCTCAGTGTGTATTCAATTAGGTATTTTCTGCCATTGAAACAGCATTAAAACCTACATTCAAATGAAATGCATCTGGAAAATGGAGAATTAAGTTTACCTTTGAACTATTTTCAAATTATAGGCTCCTTGAACACATTTTTATGGCCATGCATTCATGTATGTGTTCTTTGATTCACCTTCCTGATTGTAATAAATTATATTCCTTGTATAATACAGTACCAGTTGTTAGTATGTTTTAAATTTGTAATTTTTAGCATTTTTCCAGCAAACAATGAAAAAATGCATGACCCAATAATGACAAAACTGCCCATTTCAGTACATTTTAACCATAAAAGGCCACTCAAACTTGTCATTACAATCCACCAGTATCAATTAGTATGCAGGGACAACCACGGTGGTGCAGCAAGAGGTTCTCTGGTTTGATACTCAGCTGGGGTGCCTTCTGTGCGGAGTCTGCATGTCCTCCCTGTGGTTGTGTGGATTTCCTCCGGGTGCTCCGGTTTCCTCCCACATCCCAAAGACATGCTGTAAGTGTATTGGACATGCTATATTGGCCCTAGGCACGAGTGTGTGCGTGCCTTCTGTGGAAGGTTGGGCACCGGGCTGGCAACTCAACACCATAAAACTTCACTGCCAATTATGAGCGGACAGGTGATTCACTGTGGTGACCCCTAACTGGGAAAAGCCGAGAGGGAGTATCAATCAATAAGCACAATCTCTGCAGAAGTAAAATTCACCCGAATACTTCTGAATTAAAGAGATTTGTAAATAATGAAAAGGCTGTTACTGGCAAACAACTTTACATTTCAGTGCTTCATCTACAAATTCAGTGCCTGCTGCCCTTGACAAAGTAATTGCCTACTTTACATTAAAAAAAACTGGTAAGCTGGTAATACTGCAATAGGGAATGATTGAGAAACTGACAACTAGGCATCCTATACAAAAGAGGACACTCAGGCATGCAGAACCCCTATCCCCCCTTAAAATGCAACAAATAATTGGCAGCTAAGGCATTACATACCATACCTGCATACCTCTCAACCTCTTGGCACAAGAAAGCTGGACAAAGCCTAAAATAGTGGGGAGGTGGGGATGGGACAAAGGCCCCCAAAAGAGGGACAGATTAAAATATTGCTCTTACAGACTTAGAAGCATTTGTCTTTGCATACATTTTCTGAAGGAAATGAAGACCGAAACTCAAGTGTTTGACATTTAGCTATTTCAATCCTCAGTGATTTGCCAGAAAACCATAAATTCTGTGAGGAATAGGCCAAATCTAGGAGGCAAAAATCTGGACAAATCTGGACAGCTGAGAGGTATGCATACCTCTTAATCTCTTAGTGCAAAAAATATGGACAAAGCCTAAAATAAATGTGGATGCAATGGCCAAAAAATAGGGGCAGTTTAAGTATTGTTTTTTTTTTTTAACTTAGAAAGTTGCTAGAACACTTATTAAAAAAAATATTGTGTTGTAAACTCTTCACCGCCCATTAAAAGCACAACACGTGGCAAATTTTATAGGCACAATAAGACATTGTGAGCTGTATACTGACTAGATATTGATACACTTATGGAGCTGAAATTAACACAACACATGCCTTCATGGTTTGCATTGCTGTTTAGTGACTTCAGTCCTCCCTGATTTGCCAGAAAACCACAAATTATGAGAAAGACAAAAAATATAATGCTAAATCTGGACACTTGAGAGGGACCTCATATTTTTGGTCCATTTTCCATAGTTATGGTTTTCTGGAAAATTACTGGTAAATCTTTCAAGACTGAAGTTAGAAATAATGACAGATTTGAGTTTGTCTTCATACCCTTCAGAAAATTCAGCACCAATGCAAAATCAATCAGCTTTCTATCAACTTTGTTTGTAAGAGCAATATTTAAAAAGTGTCCCTATTTTAGGGCCTTTATCCCACTTATTTAGGGTATGACACACACACACACACACACACACACACACACACACACACACACACACACACACACACACACACACACACACACACACTAGTTTAAGTTTATATGCACACATACACACACACACACACACACACACACACACACACACACACACACACACACACACACACACACACACACACTAGTTTAAGTTATATACACACACACACACACACTAGTTTAAGATATATGCACACACACACTAGTTTAAGTTATATGCACGCACACACACACTAGTTTAAGTTATATGCATGCACACACTAGTTTGTTATATGCACACACACACTAGTTTAAGTTATATGCACACACACACACACACACTAGCTTAAGTTATATGAACACACACACACACACACACACACACACACACACACACACACACTAGTTTAAGTTATATGCACGCACACACACACACACACACACACACACACACACACACTAGTTAAAGTTATATGCGCACACACACACACACACACACACACACACACACACACACACACACACACACACACACACACACACACTAGTTTAAGGTCAGATGTCCAGAGCAGTGTTTGATAACTGTATGTTTCTTTATGTTAATGTAACTGGTTGTCTTAGCTATCTTCTGCAGTGACTGTAGCAGCAATAAGGAAGTATATATCAAATTGTTCACTGTCTCATTAGAATAACCAGCTTTGCATTCAATGTACAGAGTTTATTAGCCCTGCATTACTGAAGACCAAAGGTTGTTTAGAATGCTCCCAGACACTGAAGACTGAAAGTTCAGTCCTTCTGAGGGAAACATGAACCCTACAGAACCTCAACAGTATAGAACCAGGAATGGCTGAAGACAGACCTCCCCCTTCATACTGGAGCCTATACCCACCATACAGGGAAAAGAATGATGCTCCTGAGCAGATGTATCCATGTCAGCCTTCTTTCTACCCTACAGGTGGTTCTTACCCTGGCAACAATATGGTTTACTGCCAGGGACCAGTTCTACCCAGTAATTGTACCATGAGATAAGAAAAGATGAAACAGGAATAAAGTAGTGTGGTGTGAGAGAACAGCAGGGTTCATGTGACCTCACTTTGTTTGGGTTAAGAGCTGCTCCCTGAGCTATTGACAGTACAAACTTAAATGTGCATTTTGAGTGGCAAAGTGAATTATAAACAAGTACATGACAAAATGAAAATAAAGACAAGACAATTTGACTAGTTGTGTATCTCCTTTACTCAAATAATGTGTATTATTTTCTTACTATAAAACAGAAATATTTGATAATGATTAATTTATCACTGGTGTTATATAGAAAATGAATATTTCAATGCATACTTGTAGATGCCTGGAAACACTGTTCAAATTAATTGATGTTTGCCATTATTGCCACAGATGTGATAAATGGTGCAAATATCCCTTTGGAGGTAATATTTCACTGTTTAAAAATATAAACGAGGCAATTTGTCATTTTTTCCGTAGGAGCCGGAAACATGTTCTTAACACTAAGCAAGTGCTTCCATTGATGCAGTTTTAGAAGTGTTCACACCCTGTCTGTTTGTTTGGGAAGAATCCAAAGCCTTCTTCTTTTGGCAAGCAAAGTGCTTCAAAAATGAATTCTTTAGTTTCACAAGATCGCTACGACTCGTATTACACACACACACACACACACACACACACACACACACACACACACACACACACACACACACACACAAACACACACACACATCACAGCAGCACATGCATATGACTCTCTCACAAAGCAACACACACAGATGTACACACACCTACTCTCTTGCACAGCAACAAAGACTTTCTTCCAAAAGAACGAACAGCTAGATTAAATTCCATACATACATACATACATACATACATACATACACACACACCTAGTTTCACACAGTAACACATACACTTCATATCTAACACAAACAAAACAGTGAATTTAAATTCCATACACATACCCACACACATTCTCTCTCATACAGAAATGAACAGTTTAAATTACACATAGAAACATACACTTACCATCTTTAATTTTATAATCCAAATGAAAACACGCAGAGACATAACTCTTCTCTTGAACGGCTGGCCTGACTTAAACTCCACGCGGAACTACAGAATGCATTTTGATGACGTTGGCGTTGTGATGCATGCACATTTCTCCTTAAGGAAGACTCACACAACTAACTACAGATTTTTTTTTTTAAGCCTCCTGGCTAACCTGCAGCTGTAAGTGGGAGGTTGCTTGCCGCTCCTCCCCTCCCCCACCCTCCGCCCTCTGGTTCCAGTGCCAAGAAGAGCGCAAACTTTAGAATTAAAATAAATACATACAATGCGCCCTTTGCAAGGCTGGCCTGTATGGCGCCCTAGGCGGTCGCCTAGTTCGCCTATGCCTAAGGCCGGCCGTGAGTGCAGCCCTTTGTGTTGTACACCTACAGGTAGAAAAATGTTTCTGCAGGGTATCTGTCAATCATTTGGCAATATGGGGACAAACTGTGCAGGGGATAGTGTGTACTGTAGGTGATTGTGTCTGTGCTGCTTCAGCTACATGGTACTGCTGTTAGCAGGGATATTCAGACGTGTACTGTTATACACTGTGATGTTTTCTGTCCTCATGTACTGTCAAGTGGACATTCTTGCTCACAGTGATGTCTTGGGGGACAAGGGTGACTGCAGCTGTGTCCGGTATTATGTGCAGATGCCTACATATTCATGGTAAGCTATGCCATTCCGGAGGGGGAGCTGCAGACACTTGCAGCTGGGTCAGTGTATCTGGTTCAGCACCTTGGTACAGTGCTGGCAGAGGATCCCATACTTCTACATCTATCGACATGACAGTATGGCCTTATCTTGCTTTGGCAATACTTCCCAGCTGTACAGATTCACACAGGTTACCCAGAGGCTGGCGCCATGAGTCAGGACATTACCCCATTGTGGTTTAGGGGCAGGTATGTGGCCACCCATTTATGTGTTTGCCACCAGGGTTAGTGTGTCCACACAGCTTGGTGTCGGACCTTGCACATTCCATGCTGCCCATGCTCCCACCCCACCCCCCCTCTGTTATTCTATCCTCTTCAATACATTATGCATACATTCTCTGATACTTTCCCTAATGTTATCACCCCTTCACAGCTGTGTGTTGGTGTTGGTTCACAGTTCATGCAGTGGAACAAAGTGAACATGCGTGGTTTGTCCACATGGCCTTGCATATGGCTTATGTGGGGTGTGTTATGTTGTTATTTGGGTTTCCATGGCATAACATGCATTGGCCGTATGTGTGAGACACAGGCCTTTGGCAGAGGCATGTGGGCCATTAGGTGTTGATGTGGGCTAGATGTGGCAGGCCATTGCATTCTGTCAGTCCTACAGTCTCAGACTGCCATACAGTATATACCCCAGGGGTGACAGGTTAGGTGTGCTAGGTGTTCATGCAATACCTTCTATCAATCCTAATCAGGTGGTGTGAATACTGACAGGGTGCTACCTATGGCTAGGGACACACCTGCATGGGACACCTGCACTACATGCTGCATTCTTTTGCTATTGCCATATACAGGTGGGCTCATATTGTACCCATTCCCCACAGCAGGGATACGACTAGAGAGGGGGGAACACTTGACTGTTTCTGCATTTCTACACAGGATTGGGAGGCACACCTGACTGTTACTACATTTCTACACAGGATGGAGGGGCACACCTGACTGTTTCTACATTTCTACTTAGGATGGGGGGGCACACCTGACACTTGCACACATTTGCTATGACTGTACTGGTATGTCAGGTACTCCATTTCATTCTGTATTCTAACCTATCATGCTGACTAGAGGCATATCAGTGTACTACAGGTCTTAGCTTTGATTGACCTACATATTAGTTTCTGACTTTCTGCTCTTCAGAACTAACATCCCACTGCCTGACCTGCTGTAGTCTGTCTGTGTAGGCCTGGGGGGAGGATACCCATAGGCATCATTCAGAGGCCATAGCACAGCCTTTGTTTGTATTCGTCTACACCTGTCCTGCTGGTTGAGACTGTTGTTGGGTATGTGAACCTCCCTGACTGGCATGTGTGAGTCATATGAACACACATGTGGCCCAGCACATTTCCTGCAGTGGGTTTTGTCACCCTGTGTAGTACTGGTTACTATGCTGACACTAGTATTTGTTACAGATCTCATGGTGCCACTATAGGTCTCTACTATCTGCTGGCATACCATTCAGCCACCCAATTCCCTTGCATGCTCACATCCATACCATAGATACAGGTAATGATACATTCTACTCCATTTGGCAATTGGTAGGTTGAGTGACTTACCTTGTGGGTGTTCTAGTATTTAGGGTGGTGTTACAAGGCTGCCTATGTCAGATGCACATAGTACACTCCCTACACATGGTTGAGCACAAGTAGTGTCATGTTTGGCATCCCTTTTACTGTATGTACAAGACAGAGAGAGGTGTCATCCCCTGGGTCCCTCCTGTGTCAGTGTATGTTCTATGTGTTGCCTCTTTGGTAAGGCCAGGGCATACTGGGAAAGCCTCCTTCTGCCTAGTGGGGCATGCTCAGGTTGTTCCTCCTCTGAGTCACTTTGTACCTGTGCAGGTCTTCACAATGATGGGGGGCTGTGTGGCCCTGCCCCGTGCTGTTCCTGCTGCAGCTGTTTCCACAGGATCATAGTTTGTAGCATGGCACATACGATGACAATTTGGATACATGTAGCTGGTGAGTACTGCAAGGCTCCACCGGATATGTCCAGGCACTGGAACCATGACTTGGGCATCCTAATCACACATTCTGTTATAATTCTTGTCTGTGTGTGTGCCTAATTATGGAGTTCTTGTTTGGGTGTGTGTGCATTCTGATGGGTGTCATCAGCCATGGCTCCAGTGTGTAACCAGCATCCCCCACTAGGTGACCGTAAGTGATATCCCATTAGTAAATCTCTGGTATAGCTGCATCAGATGCCAGATGTGGGAAGTGTGATAGCTTCCAGGGCAGCCAGCACACACATTCATTATTATGCCCTGGGCATCGCACATGACCTGGAAGTTGATAGAGGGGAAGCTCTTGCGGTTGATGTAGATCCTACCCCACTCACCGGATGGTGCTTTGATGTATATGTGCGTGAAGTCTACAGCACCCTCTACCTCAGGGTATTCTGCTATTTAGTGGAACAGTTGCATATTGCTGGCCAATGCCTCACAGGTGTTATAGAAATATACCTGCTCACCAGCATGTGCTGACATGGCATCCAGGAACTGGTGGAGTACCCTGGATGCTGATGCCTGTGAGAGCCCCATCATATCCCCAGCTGGCCTTTGGAAGGTACCTGTAACTAGTATTCTTAGGCCTACACATACCTTGGTATCCACTGGGATGGGTCCCCCCTGTTAGTTCTGTGTGATATATAACAATGTTCAAAATTTGTTTGGGTCCTTTACATAGCTTCATGAATTTTTTAAAGGTCTTGTAAATTGCTTCAAATGCTTTCTTAAATGGTTCTTAATGTATTTTAAACATATGTACACATATATGAATTTATGTATATGTTTTGAATGAATTATTTACAGTGAGGGTTAACACTTATGGATTTATATATGATGGGAATCATGGATTGTTAGATTCAAATAGTAGTGTTTCTTTAAAATGGTTTTACATTTTTATTGGTTCATAAATAATTGGCGTCAAAGCTAAATGTTATATAAACTCATAGTGTTCTATTTATATATATTCTGATGAAGTCCACTTGATGTGGATGAAAGCGCTAAATACATGTAATTTTTATTAAAGGAGTGTGTTTTTCTGTAGCTGATCTCCTTTGGGACTTGTTCGTTTGTGCTTGAAGCAGCATATTTGGTATAAGAAAAATGTTAGAAGTTATAAGCTGTAGTAAGTTAAAACTTTGGGACACAAATTCATGGACTTACAAAACAGATATGTATACAACTGAAATATATTATTATATACTATCAGGAGGTTTAGTTATAGGAGAAGGGGAGGAAGTTCAAACAGGATTTTCTGATCATCTTACAAAATGTCTAGAAATAAAATAAAACAAGGAGTATATAAAATAGGCAAAGGAATAAAAAGGATAAATGAGAAACCATAGAATATAGAAAATCATATTACTATGAGAACATTTTATAAAAAATGGTCTGAATGGTGGATGATATTCAAGTAAAATATAAAAAGTGTTTTTTACAGTGGCAGTATAATGTGAGAAAAGTAGAGAAAGAAAAATATAAAAGAACATGTAATGAAGCATTGAAAGATTTAGAATATAATGATACAAGGTACTTTGGCAAATAAAAAGAATTATATGAAAGAAATCAAGAAAAATACAAGAATTATTATATAAGCATATATATTTTTACAGGGAAAAAGAAAAGAAACATTGAGTTACCTAAGCAGCTTAGTAAAGGAAGGTGGTAGAGTAATGAGAGAAATAAAAAATGTAAAAGGAAAAATAGAAAGAACTCAGGAAAATAGTCTAGCATAATATGTACAAGAAATGTTTAAAGAAAAAAGTAGGGATTCAGCAAGCTTTGCATGGCATGCAGGAATAGTGCAAGAGTTGCTGGAGGTAATATGGCCGCCAAGAGATCCAGGAACAAGCTCCCGGGACATGCACAAGTGCTCCCGCACTATTCCTGCATGGACACAGCTTCTGTATGCTAATTTCCCCATTTGCAGGTGAAAAACATGCAAATGAGGTGAATTAGCAATCCAGGAAGCTGACAGCCATCTCTGCAGGATTAGTGTAACCTGCAGAAATGTACTCGGTTAGTAACCAAGTACATTTCTGCAAACTACAAAACAGAGGCATGACGGCTCCAAATAAAGGGTGTATATAATGTGGTAGACATGCCAATGGCCAAATGGCCATTAACATGGAAAATAGTTTCAAAATAACAAAAAATAACTTTTTTTTGGCCAATTTCAGGTGTTTAAGAGTAGGGCAGCAGCGCACAACAGGATTTGCCCGAAAATAAAACTAAAACCTTGAAAAAAGCTTTTTATGCAAAATCGCAATTTTTACATTATAGTCAATGGCAGGCAAAAGACAACAAGGCCACTGAATAGTGGTTGCTAAGGGGGAAGGCTCAGTGTCAGACTTGTAACTAGGCATTAGCAGTCAATTCTATGCAAATGAGGGGAATGATACAGAACCACAGATTTCCCCTCATGGTTAGCCTGCACCCAACTGTGCAGATGCAGGAAAACCATGGTGCAAGTCTAAGAGTTAGCTGACATCATAGAGGAGTGTGTCAGGCATACTGTAAGCTTATTTGAGCTCTGTGGATCGGGTTTGCCCTTAGCTTAGCAGAGCTAAGGAAGGGGGTGTGTCTGAAGCTGCCTAGCTGTCTTGATATTGCCTAAATGGGTGTGTGCACCAAGCACTGGGTTTTAAACAACAAAAAAAAAAAATTTAACTAGGAAATAGCAGTTCCGTTCACATGTGAGCACTGGGTTTGCACGGTGAGCCTCGGGACTTAAACAGGAAGGCAATGGGAAAGGAAAACATCAGTAGGAAGGTAATCAAGGAGAACTAGCATAGCTGGCAGGTGAAATGTATCAGAATCAGCCAAATACACAGCTAGCAGCCCAACCCAGCACACTACTATAAACTATGCAAACACCTTTCCCTCTGGTTTTTCCCACAAACTCTACACCACCAGTGTACACAAACGGGGAAATTTTACCTAACAAAAGCAACAAAATGATAGGGGCTGCTTTCGGTCTCATAAATCAACATGTGGAAAAGGCTGAGGGTGGTGAGGATGAGAATGTTGACAACCAACCCACAGAGAAGAGAAGGAGAAGATTGTACAGACCCAGTGTAACCTACCAGGGGCTACATGAGCTGGAGATAGTGGAGCACTATAGGGTGGACAGGGACCCCCTACAGCAAACTGTTGAGCTGTGCCAGCCACACCTCACACACAGAACCAACAGAGGGGAACCCATCCCAGTGGATACTATGGTATGTGTAGGCTTAAGAATACTAGCCACAGGTACCATCCAAAGGCCAACTGGGGATATCATGGGGATCTCACATGCATCAGCATCCAGGGTGCTCCACCAGTTCCTGGATGTCTTGTCAGCACATGCCGGTGAGCAAATATATTTCCTCAACACCCGGCAGGTGTTGGCCAGCAATATGCATCTCTTCCACCAAATAGCAGAATACCCTGAGGTAGTGGTTGCTATAGACTGCACGCACATACACATCAAAGCACCACCATGTGAGCAGGGTAGAGTCTACATAAACCACAAGGGCTTCCCCTCCATCAACTGTCAGGTCTTGTGCAATGCCCAGGGCATTATAATGAATGTGTGTGCTGTCAGCCCTGGAAGCTATCACAACTCCCACATCTGGCATATGATGCAGCTGTACCAGAGATTTGCCAATGGGGACATCCCATATGGCCACCTAGTGGGGGATGCTGGTTACACACTGGAGCAGTGGCTGATGACACCCATCAGAAATGCACACACACCCAAACAAGAACTCCACAATGAGGCACATACACAGACCAGAATCATAATACAGCATGTGTTTGGGATGCTCAAGTCATGGTTCCGGTGCCTGGACATATCCAGTGGAACCTTGCAGTACTCACCAGCTACATGTACCCAAATTGTCATTGTATTGCCATGCTACACAATATGATCCTGCAGAAACAGCGGCAGTAGGAACAGCATGGGGCAGGGCCACACAGCCCCCCACCATTGCCAAGGCCAGTACAGGCACAGAGTGACTCAGAGGAGGAACAACCTGAGCCTGCCCTAGTAGGCAGAAGGAGGCATGCCCAGTATGCCCAGGCCCTGGCAAAGAGGCAATGCAAAGCACATACACTGACATGGTAGGAACTCAGGGAATGACACCTCTCTCTGCCCACATACAGTAAAAGGGATGCCAAACATGACACTACCTGTGCTTCACCATGTAAAGGGAGTGTACTCCAACATAGTCAGCCCTTTAGCACCATCCTCAATACTGGCACAGCCACAAGGTAAGTCTTGCTCACTATCAATTGCTGAATGTAGTAGTATGTTCTGCTACCTGTATCTATGGTATGAATGTGAGCATGTTAGGGAATCGGGTGGCTGAATGGGATGGCATAAGATAGTAGACACCTATATCAGCAGTATGAAATCCTTAACAAATACTGGTGTCAACATAGTAGGCAGTACTATACAAGGTGACAAAATCTACTGCAGGACATGTGGTGGGTCAAATGTGTGTCCATAGGACACACACATGCATATCAGTGAGGCTCACATACCCAACAACAGTCTCAGCCAGCAGGACAGGTGTAGACAAACACAAAGAAAGACTACGCTAAGGCCTCTGATTGATGGCTATGGAGAACAGCCCCCTTTCAGACCTACACAGACAGACTACAACAGGTCAGACAGTGGGATGTTAGTTCTGAAGGGTAAGAAGTATGAAACTGAAATGCAGGTCAATAGAACCTAAGAACTGTAGTACACTTATATGCCTCTAATCTGCATGATAGGTCAGAATACATAATGAAATGGAGTACCTGAAATACTAGTACAGTCACAGCAAATGCTTACAGTTGTCAGGTGTGCACCCCCCACAATCCTATGTAGAAATGCAGTAACATGTCTGTGTATGTATAATAACAGTGGAGAACAGATTACCTGAGCTGGCCAAAGTAGCAGGATAGATTGTAGCACATGTACAATATGCAGGGCTATGTGTGTTAGGTTGTTGTGTGTTGTATATTGTGTGAAAGTGGTTAGCATGTAAGCATGGAGAGTTGTGTCCCAGTGGCCAATGGCCAGTACTGTTGATTACAGGGCCAAATTCCCACAACTGCAGTGCCAAACACAATGCATCCCAGCAAGGCACAATCCAGCAGCAATCCATACTAATTGTTCAGATGTAATATCTATCACCATCTGAAAGATGGGCATGTCATGAATGTGGGCCCAGACATACAAACAGCACACAGGTGGAAGTACCCTAGACAGAGAGTGTACAAAATGTTACTGTCAAATGGACACACCTCTGGAATTGTACATACAGGTTAGCAGCACATTAGTTGGCTGTGTAGTATGGAATACTGATGTCGTCTGGCCAAACACTGGCAGACCACAAAAGGCACAGGTATGAAGTACTGAGAAACTGCTCATGTCCCTGCACAAACCAGAATAAGTGGTATGCCCCACATATATCTGTGAGTCAGCTGCAAGTAGCTTCCATAGAACACATGCACCCAGCTCACTCTACCATCAGCCATAGGTACTTAACAGGTCTTATCCCTGCTGTTGAGAATGAGTACAATATGACCCCACTACTGTATGGAAATAGCCACAGAATGCAGCATGCTGAAGATGTGTCCCATGCAGGTGTGTCCTTAGCTGTAAGCAGCATCCTGCCACCATCCACACCAATGGATCAATAAGGAAAGAAACTATTGAAACTAATACCTTGCATACCTACCCTTTTACCCCAGGGGAATATAGTGGCTTGCAGCCTGTAGGAGTGACACAATGCACCAACCTGCTATAGATGGCCTGCATCACTACCAAATGTCCTACAGTCCTCTATCAAAGTCCTGTGTCTCACCCATACAGCCAATGTATGTTATCTCATGGACTCCCAAATAACAACATGCAGTCCACAGAACACAAATGCAAGGACATGTCGACAAATCCCAGTAGCATGTCCACCATTCCTACTGCATGAACTGTGGACCAACCCCTAAATACTGCTGGGATGAAGTGATAACTATAGGGATACTTATCAGCTAATGTTTGCATAAGGTTCGGAAGAGGCTAGAATAACAGAGGGGGGTAGAAGCATGGATGCCATGGAGTGTGTGAAGTCTCAAACTCAGATGTGTGCCTGCTTGCAAACACAGGAATGGGTGGCTACAAACCTTCTTGTAAACCACAGTGTGAAGGAGTAATGACCAGAAATATGAGCCCTGCCTCTGGGTAACATTTGTGAATCTGTACATCTGTGAGGTA
This sequence comes from Protopterus annectens, assembly GCF_019279795.1. Classification (NCBI taxonomy): domain Eukaryota; kingdom Metazoa; phylum Chordata; order Ceratodontiformes; family Protopteridae; genus Protopterus; species Protopterus annectens. Next base: position 1,323,276,820 of record NC_056744.1, read on the forward strand.
TGGCCACAGCAGGATATGGCCATACTGTCACGTCGATGGATGTACAAGCAAGGGATCCTCAGCCACCACAGTACCAAGGTGCTGAACCATTTACACAGGCCCATCATCAAGTGTCTGCAGCTCCCCCCTCCAGAATGGCATAATTGTGCAAGAATATGTAGGCTGCAGACCACAATACTGGACACAGCTTCATTCATCTTGTGTTCCCCAGGAAATTATTGCAAGTAGATATGTATACCTGTCAGTAGTTGATGACATAAAACATCACAATGTAAAACACTACATATGTCTGAATATCTCTGCTAACACCAAAACCATGTAGTAGAAGCAGCACAGACACAATTAGTTACAGTATCCCACTATCCTTTGCCCATTGTGACCCCATATTGCCAACCGATCAACAGATATCTTGCAGAAACAGGTTGCTAGCTATAGGTGTAGAACACAAATGCCTGTACTGGAGTACAACCTACCTGGAATGCATTCACACATTCAATACAGAAGGTCATACTGGGAATGATCCCACACTTAGAGAAACGAAGCCCATGTCTGGCAATAACAGTGGACTATATATGTCTGTCAGTCGCAGATGTTTGTGCACACACTCCACATTGCACACCAGCCATTCTTTGCACACACATCGGATAGGAATACACACATATATCCAAAGACAACACACTATAATAGGTCAAATATACACATACATAGATGTGTGGAAGAGAGTGACAGCACACATCAAATTGGCCAATACCACATGATGCACAGATGTCTATCACTTTAGACATTTGCTTCTGGTATACCTCAGTACTATAGTGTCTGTGGTGCTTGTGACATGACTATACAAGTCATTATTCACCTAGCAGTTGTATACATGTTCCTGTTAAATGTAAACCTGTGTGTGACTGAATGTTGTGTGCGTGCTTCCAGATGAATGGTTTATGGCACATTCATACACACTGCATTTCCCATTGCCCTACTTTGGTAAGCCTCCTGATGTCATTCACATTGAAATACACCTTTGGGGAAGGAGTAGCTCTATAAGCACTGTGGCGATGCTATAACTGCGTAATGCTATACTGTGATGTGCAAGTTATATAGGAGTTCTAATCCCAGATGTAATGACTGTGAGAGACTATGTGGGTGTGTATGTATAAGGATAAATGCTTTTGAGGCCATTCACAGTCACTATACTTTCCATTGTCCTACTTTGGCAAGCCTGCTGATGTCATTCACCTTGAAATACACCTTTGCAGAAAAATAACCCTATAAGCTCTGTGGTGCATGCTATAACTGCATAATGCTCTAGTGTGATGTACAAGCTAGGTAGGAGTTCTAATCTCAGACATGGCAACTGTGAGACTCTGTGGGGTGGGTTTGTGTGTGTGTGTGTGTGTGTGTGTGTGTGTGTGTGTGTGTGTGTGTGTGTGTGTGTGTGTGTGTGTAGGGATCAATGCTTTAGAGGCCATTCACAGTCACTACACTTTACATTGCCCTACTTTGGCAAGCCTGCTGATGTCATTCACCTTGAAATACTCCTTTGGGAAAAGACTAGCCCTATAAGTTCTGTAGTGCTTGTGATAAATGCTGTACAATGTAGTAGCAATACATAGCTAGGTAGGGATTTGAATGTCAGCACTGTCAAGTGTGTGTTTGTCATCAGTATCCTGTGTGTAGGTAGCTGTGATTGTGTAATAACAGGACTCCTTGTGGGTTGAGTTTTGCAAATTTCTAATATTGAGGACCTATTATATGTCACAATGTCCACCTTACAAGGACAACAGATGTCAAACAGCAGAGAGGCTCGTGTAGACAATCCATACCCCTACATGTGAAATTGTGGATTGGGGAACAGTATAGGCAACCCTTGTATTACCCAGAGAACACTCTCCACCCATGTCTCGTACACAAACCCACTTGGCTAGGCAACAACCACTATGTTGGTAGTTCCCTGCATATTGCCCAAAGATAGTAACCACAATGTGATTGCAGTGAACTACAGAGGACATGGCACCCTGTTCCATCCCTACAATAGGCAAATAATGCTTACAGTGGTCCTTTACTATGTTCCCCGCTGGACACCTGCAACAACTGTAGAGTCAGCAAATTTAACCCACAAAGGAAATACCATGCCTTATACACATGCCATGTATGGTCAGATGCCACTAACACCAGTGAATACCCGTATCATACTGTCAATGTAGGTGCAGGATCATCCTCAGTTCCATAGCCAGTTATCACCACATGAGGTCAGGAATGCCACATCAGATGATAACAATCTGTGCACACAACATGCCCCAGACATCTCAGATACACTTTCACATGTCACAGAACATGCATGTAAGACATGTGCACATCCCAGACACCATCCATTTTATGGAATATAGAACACATACATGGCAAGCATTGCACAGCACTGGCCACCCACAATAGTAACCCAGATGAGTGGATGGTGAATACAATACCCACCAGTGTGGGCTAATCCAGGGACTACACCCCTGAGCTGCAGTGCAAACCATTGTCACCCTTTGCTTAGCCTTGTACAGCCTTCTGGCACAGTCATCCACTACACACCTGTGAAGCAATGAACCCATGCATGTCAGTACTGGCAAATGTGTGTGTGTGTGTGTGTGTGTGTGTGTGTGTGTGTGTGTGTGTGTGTGTGTGTGTGTGTGTGTGTGCGTGCGTGTGTGTGTGTGTGTGTGTGTGTGTGTGTGTGTGTGTGTGTGTGTGTGTGTGTGGAGATTAATGATTTGGAAGCCATTCAAACTCACTACACCTCCCATTTCCCTACTGTAGCATACCTTCTGATGTCAGTCAGCTTGACATACCCTTTGCCCATATATCAGCCTGATAACCTCTGTAGTGTATGTGATACCTGCATAATACTGTAGTGTAGCAAACTAGTTAGTTAGGAATTCTAATACTGACCCTGCCAACTGTAATAATGTGTGTGAGTCCCTGAGAGAGTGTGGTTGTGTCTTCCTTGACACCTGCTTTTGTGGACAGGCACATGAACTACACGTACCTTATCCCTCCTTTATGACTGTTGCTGATGTCACTCACCTTCAATGATACTTTGGACAAGTCTCCAAAATGTAAGCTCTGTGGCGCATGCAACAACTGCATAAAAATGCAATAGCAACACATAGTCAGGTAGGGTTTCAAACCCCGTAGTGGTAAGTGTGTGACACAAGCATGTTTAGTTCTTACTCTCCTACCCCCTTACTTTGTCTCTGTCTGACTTTGTTACTCCATCTCTGGTGAATGTGGAAAAGTACACCTGCTTTGCTTAGGCAGCAGCTTGTGTTTTGTAAGTGATGCTCATGATCAGCTGACAGCCTGTGCATGAATTGCAGTCCCCTACTAGCTGATTGCATGTGGAACAACTGTGGAAACATTCCCATAGCCAATTGCATGGAAACACACTCCTATAACTAGGAACATCATGTGGGTGTTGGCCCTTTCCATTCACTGTGAGCAGGACTTAATGTTGGTGTTTGGCAAACAGCATCACAGAGGGTAGTGGAATATACCTCTTACAACATACACTGTGGAGACAGGTCAACAAACAGGACGGGGATGTTCCAGACATGACTACAGAATGTAAGTCTTGCTTTTCTACATTTGAAGTAATGTTGGTTTAATAGGGTCTGTGTGGATATGGCTGGTCTACATGATTTAATACCTGTCATGACATTGTTATGTGGTTGTGGAAACTCTCACCTGTAGGGCTATCTGCAGATTAGCCAGTGTTTTGGAGTGTTACATGTGTTGTGTTACTCACAGATGTCCTACCTTTAGAAACGCAGTAGCATACTCTGAGGATTACAGTCAGTGCATGGTGACAGCCACGTGAGTTACTGACTTCATATCCCTCAGAAGACATGTCACAACAAACCCTGTTACACCAGTAAATGTATGAGTTTATCACAGCAACATGTCAATATTGGCTCTGTGTTTGTGCCTCCAGCAGCAACTCTGTCAACCTTAGTACATATGTCATGCAGTAAGTGGTGCATATGTACAGTGCACCATTATTTACTAACATCATACCTGATAACAAGTCAGTGAGATATCAGACTGCTAGACATGTTATGTATAGCAGGGCTTACATTTGAGGACAAAAACTGGACATTCTGTTGTAGTGTGTACAGTAGTGAGGTCTGTGTACTTATGGTGATTGTCCACAGAGTGTGTATTGTGAATATGTACCTTGCCCAGTGTACAGACTGTGGTAGATGTCATTGTTCTTGGTCCTGTTCTATCTGATGTTGCATGCTGCTCCAGTGTATGGTACCCTCTCAGCGTACATGTTTGTAGGGTCAAACCCGCACATGTCCCATACCACAGACAGGCATGGGAATACACTGTGTATTGGCCCTGTATATGTAGGGTTAGTGTGTGAGTGGCACATACGAGGATGGTGTTGATCAGACAGTCCATATACTGTAATATTAAGCACAGTTACCATATGTGGCTGTGGCTGTGTTCAGATAGGTTGTGGGTATGAGCTTTTATACAGGTGTCTGTTACTCCATGCTGTTACATGTCTGTACAGCCTGCTATATTTGCAGGTACATGTGTATTCCTCCATAAGAAATGTAGGCCAGTTTTGTGGCAGTCTGCCTGTAGTTTTCACAATGCTTTGTGACATGCCTAGCAGCTCAATGTACTTAGCCAGTGTGTGTATATATATATATATACATATATACATATATATATATATATATATATATATATATATATATATATATATATTTATATATACACATACAGCTAGATCTATATATGACCATATTTATAACTCAATATAAAGATGTATATAAATACAGATATATGAATATATATGTGTATGTACATGTACACATATATCTACACACACACATATATATATATATATATATATATATATATATATATATATATATATATATATATATATATACATATCCTTGTTATGTGTAAACATGACTGTTGTATATACCTTCCCAGATGTATCACACTGAATTTATCTGATATGTGTATAGTTAGATATAACAACATATGTGATTCAACAGTAATATCACTAACATGTACTACATAATTTCAGAAGTCATAGCAGTTGTTCAATACTATTCATCATGTTTACTGACAGATATATTGGAAAAAACAACAACTGCTTTCACAGCTGTGATGACTTAGTGGTTAACTGCTGTGACTTTAGTGTACAGGCTCTTGGGTTCTAGACCTACAAGGTTGGTTATTTTGTTGCTGGGCAGCTTTAAGCAGGTTTGTGTGAGGTTGAGTGATGGTAAGTGCTGCTAACGTACAGTTAAACGTAAAGGTGCTTACACAGTGTAGGCTTCATTTACCAGTGCGCAAATATACTTAGCATTTATATTGCAGCAATGCTGAAACCTGCCAAGCATGGCTCAGCCCTGGTAACCAGTGCTCACATCTGATAAAATAGCTGGGCAATGACATCTTTAATAAGAGTATTTAATTCCATGTGCATAATATGCATCTATGTGCTGTCATTACATTAGCAAGGGGTGTGAGCCTTCTCTGTGGGACACCTGAGTATATATGGCCCATACAATCATCTTTTCCATTTGAATGTGTTACATACACGAGTAGTATCCTAAGTTATATGCAGTCACACTGGCATGTAGTGTATCATTATGTTACTACTGTTGACAGTGCTTTCCCAAGTAAGATTAGATTGTAGATTGTAGTACTGGAACCAAACACCCCTGCATGCAAAGATGGACCCTGAGTCCTCACTGTCGTGTTCTTGTTGTGTGAGCTGTGTCTCATTAAATATTTCCTACTGGATATTGATCTCACATGTGGAAATTAACTGTAGACTACTACGTGTATATGACATGTCATTGATGGCTGCTGTCATGTACTAATGGCATACCTATCAGTATCAGACGTCTATCAGTCAACACATTCATCCGAATGTATAGGCAGTTGGCTAGCTGATGTCTGTCTGTCCTCTGTACAGATGTGTAGATGTCAGGTATCCATCTTGGCCGCTTACAGGCAATCTATGCTTGATGACACTGACATGTCTGCCCAACTGTGTTATGAATGCCACAGCTAGGAATCCACACCCAATGCACACCACATGCCATAGATACCTTGACTACGCTACCACAGTTAACAGAACATGCTTGGGTACAGGTCTCCAAGATGAACACTGACCATGTTATGTAATACATGTTGCATGCATGTCAGCTGGACCACCTCAATGGTCCTCTGCAAGAGGCAACCAGATGATTGGATGTTGTATGTAACTTTCAGCCTGAGGATCACCCCTGTATAATCTGTTGATAGATGGCCTGCTGGCACATGGCAGGTGGCATGATACCACTGTACACACTTTCCTTACACTTCCCATCTCTCCATGGACAATAGCCTGGTACACACCTATGAACACCTGCACCGATGAACCCCAGTACTGACAAATGTGTACGTGTGCATTACTGAAAATAACAGTGTCTGTGTGTTTGTAGACCTGTAGTTGATAATACCCTGAGGTTCTTCACACCCACCTTACCCCCCACCGCCATAGTTAGATGTGGCTGCTGCTGTACTGGACATTACATGTATCTTTTACACTCTTCTCCTAAGGGCTACCTGGGGCTTGCAGTAGCAGCACAACACTGTTGTACAAATGGGTTGATAGACATGGGATACCCTCTGAGTTCTGGCAAGTATGTGTATGTGTGCATGTGTGCATATTTGTAGTATACAGCATTCTGAGGCCACATTCTCCTAATAAAATACACCTTGCCACACAGTATTAGGGATAGTGATGTTGCTGACTGTAGAAGAGTCATACATGCATCACTCTACTATCGCTGTGGCATGTGCATTAGATGAATATCTGTGTAGTAGCACTCTTGGGATAGATAAGGGGTTGTATTGCAGTCCTGGTCAATGGTGTTTATGTCGGAGTGTTATCATGGGTTTCAGTGTGTACAATATCCACTGTGGGGTGTGGATGCTGGGTATACTGTCTTTACACCATGGTACCCCCAGTATATGTCTCATGATCCACTGTATGGGGACCACTGTCACCATCAACCATACAGGCAACTGATAACACTATCCAGCCCAGTGATGCATGTGCTGTGTGCAACTTATCTGTAACAGAATGGACACATTGACAAGGTAGTTAGCACTGATAAGCCCAGGTCTCTCAGATGTGTGTATGACTGTTATGTGTTTGTCAGTATTTATATGATAGTATGTCACACTATGTATTGTCCATAAACAACCAGTACATCCCCATTACCATAATGTACAGGCCTGGGGATGTTCTTAATGTACATGTAATGTGGAACACACCTCATCCTAAAAGGTGTATGGTGTGTGCAATTAAGGCCACACACATCAGTAGCACTACATACCTAGGTAGAGGTTCTAGTCCCAGTGTTGCCAAGTCAGAATATGTGTCTATGTGAAGGAATCTACTTCTGTTTGCAGAATATACATGTCCCAGGAGGTCATCTGTCTGAGAACTGCTTTGCAAATGCTAACATTTCACAAGTATCATCCTGTGGAAATACATTCCATCACAACTAGTGGTAGATGTGTAAATGCCATTTTCCCCACTGTATAGGTGTACAGTGATACTGGGATTGGTATATATAGCTGGGTGTGGTTCTTGTGGACACAGCCACTATCATTGCAGTTACTGTTGAGTGTATCCCCCCATTTAGCTGGCCATAATACTGTATAGTTCATGTTAACAATTTAAGTAGTTGTGCATCACACTATCTGTGATTCTACAGCACCTCTTACCCTCCAAAGGGTAGGGCTGTGCCACCCACACCAGCACACTATGTTTACCGAGTTGAGGATTGCACTACATTGGGGAAGGGGACATATACCTTGCCAGTACCATCATCAATGACATTAAAATAGCAGACTGCTTATTTCCCAATGTGTTGTTGTGACTGTTCTGTCTTGGTGGAATTGCATAAGCTAAAATGGGTTCTTTGCACAGGTTCATGCATCCATGTGTATAAAATTCTCTGTGTATTGCATCAACACCAAAGCCTCTGTGTGTTATACATAAACATCTGGTGTATACCACCCAGTACATTTACCATTGTCCACTGTAGAAGGGCTGCTGACATCAGCCACCATGCACTCACCTGTATACACCACCCACAGACCTATCAGCCATGTGGCACATGCAGTAACTGTTATACAGATGTGTGACATGTGTTCACCTGTACCCATGATATGGCACAGCCAAGGTGTCACCACAGTGCCATACCCCTTGTAGGATACAACAGCAGACCATCATCCTGCTGACACATGGACATCTACAAAACAAATGGAATACATTATGGAGACCACAATCACTCAGTGTTAATAACAGCTATAATGCATCATGGCTGGACAGCTACACTTCCTGACATGTAAGCATTAAACTTTACTGCTGACAACATGTTACACAGCATTACATTGGTACACCATAGTATAGTCACCCTGTGCATCAGAACCATATTAGCCTGTTTTTGCATCAATGTTATGGACGACAGGGATGTGGCACAGGTATCATCATATGCACAGGGTGTGTTGTTGGTTTTCCAGAGATGTAGGCTGAGCCATATGTTTGACACCATGTGAGTGAGTGAGGGGGTTGAATTATTAATTTGGCTTTTGTGATGTGGTGTGTGTAGGTATGGGGTTTCCCTAGCTGTTTTGGTATTGTGTGTGTGTCTGTATGTATGCACTCAGTTCTTCCACGTGGCTGCCCTATACAGGGGTTTGTTGGACAGCTGCAGACCGTACCTGGAAGAGTGTGCAGTTCACTGTCTCCAGCCATGGACATGAGAACTGTGCCTGCCAGGGGTTCCACGGGCACCACCATGTACAAGCCACTATATGGTACTCTCCCCTGATGATGACATATGTCCACTGGATCCGGGTCCCTCTTGGGACTGACCAGGGCTACATGCACATGGTCTGCTGTGGTGCGGACAGTCCCCCCGTGCAGTGCTGGGGCTGGTGCTGCCACTACGGGAGTGGCTCTGTGTTCTGGCATGTATTCATCAACCTCCAGTTGGTGCTGCTGACCTATGTCCATGTGGCCATCGCACCACTCCCACCATATGCTCAATCACAGACATTCCACAGTCGAGAATTCCCACCATCTCACCCAACCGTCCATCCATGACCTCTGAAAAATAACGGAGGGCACCTGCAAGATCACGGATGTTGTCAGCAACAGCTGAATGAGTAGCCCTCTGCAGCCTCAGATCCTGTCTGGTGTACTGTTCCATACATGCCTGCGCCTCCATGATGGTCTTAAATATGCATCTGGTGGTACCAGATGTGGCATTTCTGCCAGGGGCATGATGACCAGCAGCCCTCCAATGAGCACCCCTGTTCATTTGCCTATTTGGTACCCCACCGGACATCTGGCTATGGCTGCTGTGTCCAGACACACATGGAATAGATACCACACTGTCCTGTCCCATGCCATCAACTGCCAAATGTCCTTCAGATATGGCCACTGGTGATGTATAGGCAATGTGACTGTGTGCGGGGATGGGGTGGATAACAGTGGGATGTCAAACGATGGCACAGCTTCAGCCCCTGATAACCCCGCCTGTGCCTCAACACACCTATCATCATTTTCAATGTCTGTATGGACACCAACATCAGATTGCCTGCAGGAGGGACCCTGACCCTCCTTGCCACCTGTGAGGGGAAAACAAGAAATGCACTTTAAGACCTGTACGTCATTGCGTAACAGTACACACAAACACACACACACACACACACACACACACACACACACACACACACACACACACACACACACACACACACACACACACACACACACTGACCTTCCACCAATCTCTCCTTTGAAAACCACATTGCCAAAGTGGTTAGAAAGACCTTCTACACAGCCCACCTCATCACGAAGGGTTTCACATTTAGATCAAGAGAGGTAATCGTGCCCCTTTATTCATCCCTCATCAGGCCCATTATAGAATACAATGCCCCTTTTGGGATGTACCTTACCTGACACCTGCAGCAATTAGAAAGACCCCAAAAGTATCTCACCAAAAGGATGAAGGGTCTCAAACAGATGCCATATGCTGCTCGGTTAAAAAAACTCCAGCTCTACTCAGTTGCATACCGCCTACTTCGAGGCGATCTATGCTTGACATACAAAGCTATGTCAAATCCAGAATTAATGGACATGCTCCACCTCAGTAAATCTAAATCCCTTAGAGCCACACGCTTGTGGGACTTGAACCTCAGCACAGAAATAAATAGAACTTGCTGGAGGGACAGGTTCATAACCCAGAGGCTCCCTTCGCTCTGGAATAGAATTCCAGTTCATGTGAGGCAGAGCACCTCACTGAATCTCTTCAAGAAGAATCTTGATAGGTGGATGGGGGATCGTAGGTTTGTCCCAGGGATTACTCCTGTGTCACTATTAGACAGAGGCACAGTAAACTAAACCTTAAAAAGGGCACAGTATACTCAAATCAAGGGGTGGCGTAAGTCATACAGAATCGGGCTAGGCTTATAATTGCCCCAGGGCAGATAGCCTAGTATGAACCTATGAACCTATGAACCATACTACTTACCTGTCCCTGAGGTTACAGAATGTCCCTAGTTTTTTCTCTTATTTTCCCCATCCTGCATCAGTCTTGAATAATTACAGCCAATAATACCAATCATTAACATATCACTCTTCTAATTGCACAGAAAAGTGATCACAAAACATGACCTGTTACTCCATTAACTCTTTAACTTGATTAGAGTCATTTTTTTCAATGACTCCCTGGTGTCATCAAGTGTCCACCCTGGTTTTGTCCAGACATTTTGAGCATGGCCCCCATATGTTATGGCCTACTACAGTCAGTCAATAATGTCACGCACTGGAGTTTCATACTTAACTATTGTTCAGTAGATGCAAGATTTGTTACTCTATTAACTTTTTATGTGGACTACAGTAATATTTGGAAACACTCTCTGGTGTTGCCTAGTAATTCCCCAATGTATCTTTAGTGCTGCATATGTGGGTATTCTTTCACCTTTCTACCATCAGCTGTCCTGTGATTACATTTCAGAAAAGTATTACTGGTGTCTAATGTGTCTGCCGATGTCCATGTACTGCACAATTTCTAAGGGAAGTTGAGAGGTATGAACAACTCCACACTCACACATGTGCATACATGGACACACACACACAAACACACATACACACACACACACACAGACACACACACACACACACACACACACACACACACACACACACACACACACACACACACACACACACACACATTCTGCATACATCATCCCCCTCCACTCCACCAGACAGCACTTACAGACAAATTCACCCCCCCCCAAACACACACACACACACACACACACACACACACACACACACACACACACACACACACACACACACACACTTACAGGTGAGGTTGCACAAAGATATTACACACAGACCTCTCATTACCCATCTGTCGACATGCATGACATTTGGCACTCAACAGCATGCAGTGCAGCTATAGTCAATCCCTGTTACCAACATTAAACATATGCGTGACACATGGGTTGTGTTTGTAGGTGATGCCCCTTCCCCTGGAACACACTGCACCCATGTACACAGTATTGCTGTGCACCTGTTCGGCACCCTGGCATGTACTGTGCACCATACCTCACAGGTGAACATACCATTGCTTAATGTGTATATGTGTGTCAGTTATGTTTGCTCTGCTGCTCACAGCCCCTATGTGTTTGTCTGACACATACCTGGGATGATATGTGGACAGATGTCATTTGTGAATGCCTGATGTCTGATGTACAGATCTCATCATCAGCGGTGCATGTATGGCCAATAAAATACAATTACACTGACAACCTTCAAACCTTACCATGGCTATGGGGAGTGTACACACCCTTACTGATATGGCACCCTCTTCTCTGATATGTCATGGGGCCACATTACTGCATATGTTAACATTACATGAACATGATATGTGATATATAACCTGCGCAATCAAATGCAGTGTCAAACAAATATGTTAGTTGTGCAGATGCTTACTGAGATGCATATAATTTGTGGGTGTGAATATGTGCACACCCTTATCATGATGGTGTGTTGCACCAACTGTTATGTATACTACAGCAGTCACTATTCCTGGAAGGGGTATACTAGCATGGGCCATCTGCATTTGCCAGTATTTGGTCACTCATAAATGTCAGAGATCATCATATTGATTGTCCAGGGGGACAGGGTAACAGGCAGTAGGTATGGGCCAATTCTGAACAAATCTGTACAGTTGAGGGGTATGACCATGCATACAGCTTACTACCACTCCCAAGATTCGAACCATGGCTTTGTCTGCTAAAAATACAACAGTATACGTCACAGTTGAGTGTGCTATTTAGGTATTGCTCTGCATCTCTTTACTGATTTATGTCTATAAGTCTCCCATGGTTTTACACTCTGACCCTGTAATTACAGCAGTCTTATACAGGGATTCCTACATAGTTTTATTATGTATTTCAGTGTGGGTGACAGTGATGAATAATACATTATTATTCAGCGAAACTGCAAAGCTAACAATGCCATACAATACCAGACTAAACAGTACCAGTCCAGGATTTCAATCTTTTATTTCCAGGCACAGTTTTTTTATCTGACAGACCTGTGGCGGAAATGTTTGTTAACACTACTTGAATGTTGCCACATATATTATCTGATTCCACGTTATTATTATGCACATACATTTCCCTCTGTTACTGCGCACACTCTGGACATAGCTTTACAACATGGGGGTAGAGATAGGACATACTTTGCATATTACTCTCATAACATTTTGGTGAGTTGCTAGAGTGACAGCTTTGTTCTTATAGATATATTTCTGACAGTTATGATGTCTGACAATCAGTTGTATGTCATTATTTGCTGCCTACACTGCTGGGATCATCTCACTGATTTGCCAGGGGGAGAGGGAGACAGTCAGGAAATTTAAGGCAATTATCTGAACTTTCTGACAAAATCTGTACATTTGAGGGGTATGATTCTGCATACAGCTTACTACCACTCCCAAAATTCGAACCATGGCTGTGTGTGCTAAAAATACAACAGTTTGTGTCTCAGTTGAGTGTGCTATTTAGATTTTGTTGTGTATCTTTTCATTGTTTTCTGTCTAAGTCTCCCTCATTTGCACAATATGACCTTGTGATTGCAATTGTTGTATACAGACATTCCTACACATTTTATTTATGTAGCACAGTGTGGGTAACAGTGCTTAATATAACAGTACTATTAAGAGAATGCAACACTACATTATCATATGATACTAGAGTAAACACAAGCAGTCCAGGGGTTAGACCTTTATTGCCAGGCTGTTACCCATTTATTTACATACAACTTATATAAGACTCTTCCTGCCATATTGTCTGATTTATTCAGGACATCCCATATGCAATACAGGTTTTATACTGGCAATTAACTTTCTACTACTTGTAGATTTATTTCTTATGACAGTACATGCAAGATTATTACTAACATGCCTCATGAAGAAGCCTCTGTAGCCTACATGCATGGGCTTCCTGATTCACAGCCTGCTCTGCTGCCGCTATCAGAAACATAAGAGGAATATTTAGTCATACCTATCAATAATATACATGAGCTGGCAATTATTAAACAGTTAGAATGAGTACTTACACACTGCTGGAACATCATCCTCCCTAGCTTCTTGGATCCACTGATCCAAGAGCTCCCTCTTCCTCTGTTTCAGGTCATCATAGTGATGCCTGACCTGCTCACCAGTTCAAGGGATGCCAGTGGCACTGGTGAGGTCACAGCCAAGATGGTCCCAGGCTTCCACTTTATATTGGGAATCCTGATACTGGCCCTGCAGCAGTCTGTCTTCATGGTCTTTTACCAGGAGTCCTGCCATGATGTTGGACTCCTGGATGCCCCAGCACTGCACTCGGAAGCACAATCCTTCCCCTACACCAGCCATTGTGCCTACAGGAGGAAGCTGCAACCAGTTATGAGATGTATTCCCATGTGTGGGGTTTAAATATGGCCAATTTCCCACACTTTGCAGTGATTAGACAGTTTTGAAAATGCTACGCTATGGGCAAACCTGCTTACCTAAGGTTGGCATTGCTTAAAGCAGCATCCCAATGGGCAAATCAATTTAGCTGGGCTACGCATTGCTTACGCCTGGTAAGCAGAGGTGTGCAATGCTTAGCATTGCTTATTTGCACACTATTTGCTGTTTGTCATTGATTAATCATTCATTACATGTTATATATTTGTTTAGTATCTGTGATTCCTGTGTGTGTACACTCTATGGGGTATTTGTATTTATTGGGGGATTTCACTACTTTATTACAATGACACCTCACATCTGGACTTAATACAGTACTCCAGTTTACATATAGATGTTATTTAGTAGGATATACAACATAAAACTGTTTATAGATTCCTTTCACATGTAAATAGTAATTTTGCTATAGTGAGGATCTGTTTGGGTACACTTCACTTTTATGTACAGCTGTGATGGCTTACTGGTTAACTGCTGTGATGATAGTGTAGAGGGTCCTGTGTTCAAGACCTGCAAGGGATGTTTATTTTGTTGCTGGGCAGAACAGGGGCTGTTGGATACAGAGTGATTTAGGCACTTTTAACAAGTTGTAAGTGGGTTTGCGTGGTGTTAAGCAATGCTAACTTCCAGTTAAATATTCTTACAGTCAGTTAGCCTCTAGATTGCTTAACCTGTGTAGGCATTGCTTACTCCAGCGCAAACAGGCATAAACCAACTTACCGCTGCTTAAAATTGCTTACTCCCGCTTACCCCCACACTAATTTAGAAAGAAATGAAACATGGGTCTTCAGAAAGTGGTAGATTTGGACACTTTATACATTTTGTACACTATTTGCTGTATGGCATGGATTTATCATTCATTACACATTATAACTTTGTTTAGTATCCCTGATTCATGTGTACATATACTGTACAGGGCACTTGTGTTTATCTGTGGATTTTACCATGTTATTACAATAACACCTCACATCTGCACTTAATGCAGTACTCCAGTTCACAAATATATGTTATGTAGTAGGTTAAACAGCAAAAAAATGTTCATAAATTGCTTTCACATGGAAAATGGAATTTACTACAGTGAGGATCAAACCAGAAATGACTGCTCGCAAAGCAAATGCTCTGACCACTACACTATTACAGTACTGCTTCTACTGAATGTATCTTGATATTTACCTTCTTGAGCTATTTAAGCTACAGTATGCATAGCTAAGCAATAGGCAAATGGACAGGTTTCACTTATTGCTGTGGATTTCTGCATGCATCTGCACATTTGACAGACATCCTAGCGTGTTTCAATTGCTATCAGTGTAGGGTTTTCCTGGAAAGTGGGGCTTTGATCTTTGCAATGGCTGTGGGTGTGTTTTGTCCTGCAACATGAATTATTTCCTATATTTTATGTAACAGTTGCATAAAACAGTTATTCTGTATCTAAAACACCTACATGTTATAAGAAGCAGAATAAGCAAACAAAATGCTACAAGAATACGTTTTTATTTAGGCTAAGACATGAAGTTCTGTCCTTTGTACTGGCCGTGGGTGTCTTGGCCTGCCAAATCTGATGTTTGTACCAGAAATGTCCCACTTTGGGCATTTGAAAAGCTGGCAACCCTACAACCCCCTATGATATTCTCGCTCATTGTAATTGCTGAACAGCAATTCTTGAGTGCAGGGGCATGTATATTCTAAGAGCTCTGCGCTCAGACATACCCCCTGCACTCATCCATGTTCCATGTCCATATAGTAGCAGAGGCAGTGTGCCTTCATAACTATGCATGGCGCGCTGCTGTGCTGCTCTTAAATGGCCATTTCTGTGCAGGAATAAGCTATTCCTGCACGGAAGCTTACTGAATCATGGGGAAGGTAGTGTGAAAAATATGGAAAGTAAAAAAAGTTAACAGAAAAAGAGAATAAAGAAATGGAAAAAGAGAGATTTTAAATGCACTAGATAAAGTTTTAGGACAAGTAAATATAGATCCAGTTGCAGGCCCAGATGAATAGGGTATGGAATGTATAAAAATTTAAGGTATTGAAAAAAAAATGTTTAAAGATTTTGAATGAATGGTTAAATGAAGGTTTTATGCATAAATAATTATGTAATGGAATACTTAAATTCCCATGGAGGAAGGAGGATAGAAGAGAATAAAAATGGAGACCAATTGTATTGAGTAATAATGATTATAAGATCTTTAAGGAACTAATACAAAAGAGATATGAAAGTAAAATGGAAAATATGGAGTATAGCATATATAGTATAATGGGGAAGGGTTATCAAGAATTCATTAATAATAGAGAAATCGTGAATGATATTATGAACAGAAAAGAAGAAATGAAAATCATGATAATAAGGTATCTGACACAATTGGACATGAAATCTTATGGGCAATAATGAAAGCATGTAATATAAGTGAGAAAGTTAGGGAATTATTAGGAAATTATGTATGCCGGTGTATCATAATAATAAAGTAAAAATACCTGTAAATGGCTGGTTAAGCCAAGAGGTATATATAAACAGTGTTTTAAAACAGGGATGCCCAATGAATTATATACACTTTGAATTAGTTATGAATGTGATAGTATGTGAAATAAATTAAAAAATGAAGGAGGTGAGGTATATAACAGCTGAAGTATCAAGAATTCCAGTTCTGTTAACATATGGAGATGAAGTTGTAATAATTGCAAAAAAATAAATTTGAATAAAAGAAGTAATAATTTGCACAAATGGTTGTCTAGAGATGATAGGGATGGCTTTAAATACAGAAAATGTAAAGGTTTAGGTAATGTAGTAAAGATCAGGGTATATATTTTACAATGAATGAAATTTCTGTGTTAGGTATAAAATTTGGGAATAAAGATATAATTAGAATTCAGTGGGGAAAACAATAGAATAAATAAAGCAAATATGTCTTTCCTGGAGAACATATAAATTATTCAGAAGAAATGTTTATTTGATAAATATAATACTGATGGGAAAATAGCATACATGGCAAGTGTATTTATGTTGCCAATGGTATTTGAAAAGGAATTATTGCAGATATTTTTTTCATTTATATTGGGTTCTGCATTAAACCCAGGAATGTTGTATGTAAATAAAGAAGAAGGAGGTTTAGGGTTAATTAAATAGATGCTGCTTCATTACATTTGTACAAAGTGTTAAGGAGGATACATGAAAAATATATGAGATTGGTAATAAAACTGTATAAATATAAGTATAATAAGTTTTGGAGTATGGTAAAAAAGTAAAAGAGAAAAAGAATGCATAAAATGAAGAAATAAAATGATACCTAGAAAAAATATTTTTGTGGAAAATAAATAATAAAAATTGGTGATATAGAAAAAGATAGAAAGGTATGGCATAAGAATGTAATAATAAAACATTACCATAAACCCATGGGAAAATATAACATGAAAAACTAAAGCTATAAAAATAAGAAGCAAATGGAGTAATCAGAAAGTTGAATGTCAAGATTATTTGTGGAGACTGGTAATCAATAAATTGCCTATAAAAGGCAATACACAGTATAAAAGAAAAGTGATAGAATATGTTTACATTGTCAAGAAAAAGAAACCACAGAACATGTGTTTTTGAAATGTAAAAAGTTAAGGGGAAAATGATGTAAAGGTTTTTTGAAGATATAAAAAAAGTGGATAAAATAAACATGGATATGATTAAATGTGGATATTAAAAGAATAAAAGTAAAGAATATGTTAAAAGAATAGATAAAAATTTATTTTATGTTATATCGGTTATGCGGAATGAAAGAATAAATTAAATTATCTCCCGGATTCAGCAAGCTCTGCACAGAGTGCAGGAATAGTGCAAGAGCTGCTGCACACAATATGACCGATGAGTGATCCAGGAACTAGCTCCCAGGATGTGCATGAGCTCTCCTACACTATTCCTGCATGGACACAACTGCTATATGCTAATTACCCCATTTGCTGCCATGAGATCCAGGAAGCAGGCAGGCATCTGTGCAGGAATAGTGTAACTTGCAGAAATGTATTCTGTTACTAACTGAATACATTTCTGCAAATTACAAAACAGAGGCATGACCTGCTCCAACGAAAGCATGCATTCAATGTAATAGGCATGCCGATGGCCAAATATATGATCATTGGCATGAGAAATAGTTGCAAAATTATAAAAAAATAACTTTTTTGGGGCCAATTTTGGCCGTTTAAGCATAGGGCAGAGGTGCGCAAATGGGATCGGCCTGAAAATAAGACAAAAAGTTGGAAATAAGCTTTTAAACCCAAATCAGCATTTTGCCATGATAGTCAATGACATGCATAAGACAACAATACAAGGGAATGGTGGTTGCTAAGGGGGAAGGCTCAGTGTGAGTGTGGTAACTATGAATTAGCATTCTGTTTTATGTAAATGAAAGGGCTGATACTGAATCACAGATTTCCTCTCAGTGTTAGCTAGCACCCAACTGTGTAGGTGCAGCAACACCATTGTATAAGTATAAGAAGTAGATGACCTCATAAGGGGGAGTGTTGTGCATGCTGTAAGCTTATTGGAGATCTGTGGCCTATGTTTGCCCTTGTAGCAACAAAAAAGGTACTCCTGCACGATGGTAATGCACGGCTCAATGGAACAAATCTGCCAAACAAACAAAGTAGAGCCAGCATACGGTGAAATCCTAGAAACTTTAATTGGTAAAAACCAAAAAATCACAGACCGGTTTCGGCCGGGTCAGTACACAGCCTTCATCAGTGTAAAGTAAAAAGAAAGTGATAAGCAAGACAATAAATACATCCATCTACAATGTGATTGGTGGATTCAAAATTGTTCATTGAGACCTGGTGGGAACATACCACCCAATTTTACAATCCATTTTTTCTCTTTGGTGTTTAATATAGAGTGCCATCCTGTTGTATTGCTTTTGTTTCCTTTTATGATATCTATAATCATAAAGGAAAAGTTGGCAGAGTGATGTGCTAAGTGGTGTTTATATAATGCGTTGTTGGCCCTTTTGTTTTTAATGTTACTGATATGTTCGGATATTCTTATTCTCATCGGTCTAGAAGTTTGACCAACATAAAATGAGCCACAAGAGCATGTGGCCAAGTAAACAACCCACTTGCCGCTGCAATTAGCAAAAAACTTAAGATTGTATACTAATGAACAATTCCTACTGGAAAATTGTTTGGATTGTATCATCCTAATACAGTTTGTACAATGGCCACAGGGGTAACAGCCTATGAGTGGTTCGCCAGTCAAAGTGGTCTGCAAAAATTGTGGTTGCTGGACCGTGATATTGTGTTTGAAATGATTGAAACAAGAGCCTAAGTTTTTCCCTTTCCGAAATGAAAATAAGCATTGGTCAGGAATGATATTGACAACATCATGATCATATTGTAAAATGTTCCAATGTCTGTTCACAGCTTGTATGAGTTTGTCAGAATTGCGGGCATATGTGGTGGTGAACCTAAGTGGGATAGAATTGGTGCTGGAATGGGGCTTGTAACCTAAAAGATCTTGTCTGTCTAGTGAACTGACCAGATTGCTGGCACTTGAAACATATCCCATACCATACCCCCTGGATCTGAATCTGTTAGTGAGATCCTTACGTTGTGATTGAAAAGTAGATTCTTGGGAACAAATGCGTTTAATACAAATGAATTGAGATTTGGGAATACTGCGAGCAACATGAGGAGGATGGAAACTAGAGGCATGTAGTATAGTATTATATTCAGGATGTTTCCTGTATACTTCAGTACCTAAAGTATTGTCAGGTAGTTTAGTGATGAGAACATCAAGAAAAGTGATGGAATGTTTGTCATAATGAACAGTGAACTCTAAGCCCCAGATATTGTTGTTAAGATAAGTAATAAACTCAAGCAAACCACAAATGTCACCTTTCCATACTAACCAACAGTCGTCTAAGTAGCGTCTCCAGATGTCCATATATATTCCAAATAAGTGTTATTAATAGAGTCATATATGATGTTATTTTCTACATAGGCCATAAAAAGGTCTGCATAAATGGGGGCAAATGAAGCCCCCATAGCGGTACCCTTGGTTTGCCAATAACACTTATTCTGATAAAAGAAGACGTTACTGGTGAGGACAAATCTAGCTAATTCCACCAAAAAGGAATTGAAGCAAGGTTGATATAAACCAGCTTTGTCTAACCAATATGCCAAAGCTTCTAAACCTGCCTGATGAGGGATGTTTGTATATAATGCACAAACATCGAGGGTACACATCAACCAGTCCTCTTCTAACTGACTGTCAGAAATGATTTGCAAGAAATTGGTCGTGTCATGTAATCTTGAGCGTATAGAGCCAAGTAAAGGTTTGAGATGTTGAGTGAGAAATATTGAAAGTGGTTCAGTGATGTAACCTCGTCCAGAAACAATAGGTCTACCAGGGGGCTTGGAAGGATCCTTATGTACCTTGGGCAAAAAGTAAATGTATTGTATGGCAGGATCATGTACCAAAAGTTGTTGCGCAATCTGGTTGGTGATAAAAACTTCATCCCTAGCCCAAGACATGATATGTTTGCCCTTAACTAAGCACAGCTAAGGAAGGGTGTGTGTCTGAGGCTGTCTATCAGTGTTTACATTGCATAAACGGGTATGCGTGCTGCACACTGGGTTTTCATCAAAACAAAAAATAGGAAATAGCAGCTCTGTTCACATCTGAACACTGGGTATGTGCTCTGCACCTCGAGACTTAAACAGGAAAGTAATGGGAAGGGAAAAATAGCAGTAGAAAGGCAATCAAGGAGGACTAGCATAGCAGGTATGTGAAATGTATCAGAATCAGCCAATTATACATGGAACAGCCTAGCACACTACTATAAACTATGCAAACACCTTCCAGTCTATTTTTCCCACAAGCTCTACACCACCTGTGTACACAGATGGGGAAATTGTACTGACAAAACTAACAAAATGTTAGGGGCTGCTGTTGCTCTCCTACATGAATATGGTGGTAAGGATGTGAATGCTGATGACCAACCCACAGTGAGGAGAAGGAGAAGAGTGTACAGACCCAGGGTAACCTACCAGGGGCTACATAAGTTGGAGATAGTGGAGCTCTACTGGGTAGACAGGGACATTCTACAGCAAATTTTTGAGCTGTGCTGGCCATGCCTTACACACAGAACCAACAGAGGGGAACCCATCCCAGTGGATACCAAGGTATGTGTAGGCCTAAGAATACTAGCTACAGGTACCTTCCAAAGGCCAACTGGGGATATCATGGGGATCTCACAGGTATCAGCATCCAGGGTACTCCACCAGTTCATGGATGCCATGTCAGCACATGCAGGTGAGCACATATATTTCATCAACACCCATGATATGTTGAACAGCAGTATGTGTCTCTTCCACCAAATAACAGAATACCCTGAGGTAGTGGATGCTATAAACTGCACGCACATACACATCAAAGCACCAGCCGGTGAGCAGGGTAGGGTCTACATAAACCGCAAGGGCTTCCCCTCCATCAACTGCTAGGCCATGTGTGATGCCCAGGGCATTATCTTGAATGTGTGTGCTGGCAGCCCTGGAAGCTATCATGACTCCCACATCTGGCATATGATACAGCTGCACCAGTTATTTGCCAGTGGGGACATCCCATATGGCCACCTAGTGGGGGATGCTGGTTACGCACTGGAGCCTAGACTGATGACACCCATCAGAATTGCACACACCCGAACAAGAATTCCATAATGAGGCACACACACAAACCAGAATCATAATAGAGTGTGTGTTCGGGATGCTCAAGTCATGGTTCTGCTGCCTGGACATATCCAGTGAAGCCTTGCAGTACTCACCAGCTACATGTACACAAATGTTCATAGTATGTGACATGCTGCACAATATGATCCTGTGGAAACAGCTGCAGCAGGAACAGCACAGGGCAATGCCACACAGCCCCCACCATTGCCAAGGCCATCACAGGCACAGAGGGACTTGGAGGAGGAACAACCTGAGCCTGCCCATGTAGGCAGAAAGAGGTATGCCCAGTATGCCCAGGCTTTGGCAAAGAAGCAATGCATAGCACATACACTGACACAGTAGGGACCCAGGGAATGACACCGCTCTCTGACTCACACATACAGTAAAAGGGATGCCAAACATGACACTACTTGTGCTTTACCATGTATAGGGAGTGTACTGTGTGCATCCAACATAGTCAGCCCTCCAGCACCATCCTCAAAGCCTGCACAGCCACAAGGTAAGTCACTCTTCCTATCAATTGCTGAATGGAGTAGTATGTTCTGATAGTTGCATCTATGGTATGGGCGTGAGCATGCAGGGGAATTGGGTGACTGAATGGGATGTCAGCAGATAGTTGACATCTATATGGGCAGCATGAAATCCATAACAAATACTGTTGTCAACAAAGTAGGCAGTACTAGACAAGGTGACAAATCCAACTGCAGTACATGTGGTGGCCCAAATGTGTGTCCATAGCACACACACATGCATATCAGTGAGGCACACATACCTACCACCAGCCTCAGTCAGCAGGACATGTGTAGATGACCATAAAGAAAGGCTGTGCTAAGGCCTCCAGTTGATGGCAGTGGTTAACAGCCCCCTCCAGACCTACACAGACAGACTACAACATGCCTGGCAATTGTATGTTATTTCTGAAGGGTAAGAAGTCTGAAACTGAAATGCAGGCCAATAAAACCCAAGATCTGTACTCTACTGAAATGCCTCCACTCTGCGTAGTAGGTCAGAATACAAACTGAAATGGAAGCAAACAGAGTACCTGAAATACCAGTACAATCATAGTAAATGTTTAAAGTCATCAGGTGCCCCCCCCAAGCAACCGCTACCCCAAAACAAAACACGTGCAACACATATCTCACAAAGCCAGTGTGCCGAACAGTCACAGCCCTTAAGGCTAAACAACACACCTGATACACTTGTACTAGGTGACTCTATCGTCAGGCACACTGACGTCCCGCTCACCAGGCTGAACAAGGAGAAGGTCACGGTGAGCAGCCTGTCTGGCACTAGGATCCACCACATAACACAAGCACTCAGGTCACTCCAAGGCAAGTACAAATATGACTCAGTCATTGTCCATGCTGGTCTGAATGACCTGAGACGTACCTCCCTGGACTACATGAAAAGAGACATAGAGGAGCTCTCTGAGCATGTAGCCCAGGCTGGTATGACCCTGACCTTGAGTAGCATCTTACCCTCACCAAGAATGATGCCACAATATGAAGACAAGATGATCAATTTCAACAATTGGCTTAAGTATTGGTGTCATTCAAAGGGGATCCAGTGCCTGTCAGCTTGGGATGATATGCACGACAAGCCATGATGCTTTGCTAGGGACGGCTTGCACCTGTCACCTCTGGGCGTGCGGATATTGGCAAAGGCGCTTGCTACCCCATAGAGACTCTTTTAGGCAAGGCTCAAAAGACAAACCCACCTCCATAGGTATCACAAGGGATAAGAAACTAACAGTAATGCTACTCAACGCTAGAAGTCTAAGCCTCAATATGCACTTTGAAACTCTCCTTAGCATGGAGAACATAGATATCTGTGCAGTAACAGAAACCTGGTTCAGGACTCCGAGAGCACCCCAGCACTACCAAGTTATACCTCATACCATGCTTTTCGCCCCAAAACTTGGACTGAACCACAAAAGAAGGGGAGTATCGATATTCATCAAAGATACCCACACCTCCAGGTTGGTGGCAAAGCACGAAGCATCAGAGACTATCCATGTGCAACTAACAGTGGGTAAAACTGCCTTCCAGTTTATAGCCTGCTACAGACCACCCTCCCAAACCCAGGAACCCCACTTGGCCTTCCTGAGAACACTGGAAAATATGAAGGTCTCTTCGAACACCATTATATTGGGCGACTTCAACTACCCAAACATAGATTGGGAGCATTACTCTAGCTCCAACACCCTTGCCCAAAGGTTCCTAGAATTCATAAACTCAAATGCTATGGAACAACTTGTTACCACTCCCACAAGAGGGGAAAACATACTGGACCTGATCATCACCAACATGGGGACTCTATGCTCCAGACCAGAAGTGTATCCCTCACTGGTAAGATCAGACCATAAACTGATCTCACTGGATATTCACATCCCGACCCCACCCCCTGCCCAGAAAACCACAGTGAAAAACTTCTCTAAAGCAAATTTCACACTCCTCAAAACCGAGCTGGAATCCTTCAAAGCCCCTGGGCCTGTGGAAAATACGGCCCAGACAACAGAATCCTTTATAAATGCATTCTATGAACACCTTCAGGAATGCATGGATCATGCAATCCCAAATAAAACCAAGACCCAATCCTCCAAAGGCAGACGACCTGTCTGGTGGACCCCAGCCATAAACAAACTATACAATAGAAGGAGGAAGCTACTACATGATAGAGAAAAATCCCAAAAAGGGAAGGCATCTCTGACCAGTATTAGCAAAAAACTAAGGGCACTCATAAAATCGTCAAAGGCCAGCTTTGAGAGAAAAATTGCACAGGAAACTATGGATAATCACAAGGCGTTCTTTAGTTATGTTAGGAACCTGGGTGGGAATTCCCAGATATGCTCAGAATTAGTCCAAAATGACAAAAAATCCACTGATCCCACAGACATTGCCAACATCCTAGCTGACAGGTTCAGCGCAAACTTCTCCCCCCCTCCCCACCAAAAGGGCAAATATTTATCCCAGCAGAGTGCTGCCCCCCCTGACATCTCAGATGCTCAGGTGGGAGCCGCCCTCTCCAAAGCAAAAAACACAGCATCAATGGGACCAGACGGTGTCCCAGGCTGCATCCTACATGAACTCCAAGAAGAGCTAAACCCAAACATAAAACTACTGTTCAATCTCAGCCTTACTACAGGATATGTACCCAAAGAGTGGCGTACAGCAACAGTGGTCCCTCTCCACAAAGGTGGTGCCTCAACGGACCCTGGAAACTATCGCCTTATAAGCCTGACTAGCTTGGTCTGCAAAGCTATGGAAAGGATCATCATGGACCTCATAAATAAAGATATTGGGGACCTACAGACACTGGATCCTACCCAGTTTGGCTTTGTTAAGGGCAGATCCTGCCTCTTAAACCTGGTTGACTTCTTTGAAACAGTCACCAAGGCCATTGACAAAGGGAAGGTGGTCCACACAGCCTATCTGGACCTCGCAAAAGCCTTCGATACAATACCCCACTCGGGCATTATAGACAAGCTCACCAGCTTAAATATAAATCCCTATGTCACTAGATGGGTTGCAAACTGGCTCAAGGACAGAACCCACATGGTTAGAATTGCTGGAGCCATGTCAGACTCCAAACCAGTTACAAGTGGCGTCCCACAAGGTTCAGTCCTGGGACCTCTCTTGTTTGGTATATATTTCTCGGAGGTACAGGCCAACATGGAAGGACTGTGGCTGACCAAGTTCGCAGATGACTGCAAACTGGGCGCCATAATCGACTCTCCAGCCGACACAAGCATCCTCCAAAAGGACCTCATAGAAACAGATAACTGGTGCCAGAGCCATGGCCTCAAGCTAAGCCAAAAGTGTATAGTCATCCCTTTGGCAAAACAAAGTGCCCACAAATTACCACATAGGTGGTAATCCATTAAGTACAGAAGAAGTAATTAGGGACCTGGGGACCCAAGTTGATAGCAATCTCTCATTTGACAACCACGTGGCCAAAGTGGTTAGAAAAACATTTTATATAGCCCACCTAATCATGAAGGGATTCACATCTAGATTAGGGGAGGTCATCGTGTCTCTTTACTCATCCCTCATCAGGCTCATAATCGAGTACAATGCCCCTTTTGGGATGTACCTTACCAAACACCTGCAGCAACTGGAAAGACCCCAAAAGTACCTCACCAAGAGGATCAAAGGGCTCAAACAGATGCCATATGCTGCCCGGTTAAAGAAACTCCAGCTCTACTCAGTGGCATAC
This sequence comes from Protopterus annectens, assembly GCF_019279795.1. Lineage (NCBI taxonomy): Eukaryota > Metazoa > Chordata > Ceratodontiformes > Protopteridae > Protopterus > Protopterus annectens. Next base: position 1,323,302,844 of record NC_056744.1, read on the forward strand.
CGCCTGCTCAGAGATGACCTGTGCCTGACGTATAAGGCCATGTCCAACCCGGAATTAAGGGACATGCTGCACCTGAAAAAATCCAAATCACATTGAGCTACACATTCAAGAGACTTGAACCTCAGCACTGAAATAAATAGGACATGCTGGAGGGACAGATTCATAACCCAGAGGCTCCCCTTCACTCTGGAATAAAATCCCAGTCCAGGTTAGGCAGAGTCCCTCATTGACTCTCTTCAAGAGGAATCTTAATGAGTGGATGGGAGATCGTAGGTTTATCCCGGGTATCACTTCTGTGTCACTGTTAGACAGAGGCACAGTATACTAACCTCGAAAAAGGGCATAGCAAAATTAATTTAAAATGGGTGGCGAAAGCCAAACACACTCTGGCTAGGCTTATAAATGCCCTAGGGCAGATAGCCTAGTATGAACCTATGAACCTATGAACCTATGAACCTATGAATGTAGGGCCAGACATACACACAGTACACAGGTGGAAGTACCCTAGACAGATTACATAAAATGCAACTGTCAACTGCACACACCTTTGGAAATGAACATCCAGGTTAGCAGCACATTAGTTGTCTGTGTAGTATGGAATACTGATGCAGTCTGGCCAATCACTGGCAGACTACAAAAGGCACAGTTATGAAGTAATGAGAGACTACCTATGTCCCTGCACAAGGCAGCATAAGGGGAATGTCTCATGCATATCTGTGAGTCAGCTGCAAGAAGCTTCCATATCACACAAGCACTCAGCTCACCTCACCATCAGCCACAGGTTTATCACAGGTCATATCCTTGATGTTGGGAATGAGTACAGTATGAACCCCACTTCTGTATGGGAATACCCACAGAATGCAGCATGCTGACGAGGTGTCCCATGTAAGTGTGCAGCACCCTGCCAGCATCCAGACCAATGGATTAATATGGATAGGAACTATTGCCATTAACACCTCGCACACTTACCCTGTCACCCAGGGGAATCCAGTGTCTCGTGGCCTGGGAATGTAGGAGTGACAGAATGTACTGGGTGCTACAGATGGCCTGAATCACTACCAAATGGCCTACAGTCCTCTGCCAAAGGCCTGTGCCTCACCTGTAGTGCCAATATATGTTATCCCATGGGGTCCCAGCTAACAACATAACACAGTCAACAGAACACAAATGCAATGCCATGTTGACAAATCCCAGTAGCATACCCCCCATGTCCTACTGCATGAACTGTGGACCAACCCCTAAATACTGCTGGGATGAAGGGACAACTAAAGGAATGCTTCTCAGATATTGCTCGCATAATGTTAGGAAGAGGATAGAATAACAGAGTGGGGAGTGTAGAAGCATGGACGTCATGGAGTGTGTGTGAAGTCTGAAACTCTGATGTGTGCCCATACTACACCTGCCTGGAAACCCAGTAATGGGTGGCTGCAAACCTGCATGTAAACCACAATGTGAAGGGAAACTGACCAGATATATGAGCCCTGCCTCTGGGTAACCAGGGTGAATCTGTGCAGCTGAGAGGTATGGCCACAGCAGGATATGGCCAGTCTGTTACGTCGATATATGTACAAGAAGGGGATCCTCAGCCACCATAGCACCAAGGTGCTGGACCATTTACACAGACCCATCAGCAAGTGTCTGCAGCTACCCCTCCAGAATGGCATGAGTGTGCAAGAAAATGCAGGCTGCAGATTACAATACTGAACACATCTTGTATTTCCCAGGAAATAACTGTGAGCAAATAAGTATACCTGTCAGTGGTTGATGACATAAAACATCACAGTATAAAACAGTACATATGTCTGAATATATCTGCTAACACCGACCATGTAACACAAGCAGCACAGACAGCAACAGTTACAGTATCCCACTCTCTGTCATCTATTCTGACTCCATATTATCAACCTATCTACAGATATCCTGCAGAAACAGGTTGCTAGCTGTGGGTGTAGAACAACAAACCCTGGACTGGAGTACAACCTACCTGGAATGGATTCACACTCTCAATACAGAAAGTCATACTAGGCATGCTCCTACACTTAGAGAAATGAAGCCCATGTCTGACAACACAGTAGACTCTACATATCTGTCAGACGCAGATGTCTGTGCACACACACCACATTGTACACCATTTAAGCTTTGCACACACATTGGACAGGAATATTCACACATTCCCAATGCCAGCACACTATAATATGTCAAACATATGCACACATAGATGTGGGGAAGAGAGAGACAGACAGTGATAGAGCAATTTCCATTATGAGGCCTGTCCCACCCACTACATATCCAATTGGCCGATATCACATGATGTGCTGATGTCAATCACTGTAGACATTGCTTTTGGTAGCCCTCAGCCCTATAGTGTCTGTGGTGCTTGCAATAACTCTGAAACACGCTAGTACAAATCAGTATTCATCTAGCATTCGTATACCCAGTCCTGTCATATGTAAAGTTGAGTGTGACTGAGTGTGTGTGTGTGTGTGTGTGTGTGTGTGTGTGTGTGTGTGTGTGTGTGTGTGTGTGTGTGTATGTGTGTGTGTTTCCAGAGGAATGGTTTATGGCCCTTTCGTACACCCTGCACTTCCCATTGCCCATGTTAGCACTCCTGCTGATGTCAGTCACCTTGAAATAACCCTCTTGGCAAGTCTCAGCCTTATAAGCTGCATGGTGCTTGCGATACATCTGTAATATTGTAGTACAAAAAACTAGTTAGGTAGGAGTTCTAATCCTAGACATAGCAACTGTGAAACTCTGTGTGTGTGTGGAGATGGATAATTTTAAAGCCATTCACAGTCACTAGACCTCCCATTGCCCTACTTTAGCATGCCTGCTGATGTAAGTCACCTTTAAATAACCTTTTGGACAAATGCCAGCCCTATACGTTCCATGGCGCTTGCGATAACTGGGTAATGCTATAGTGTAGCATACTAGTTAGGTAGGAGTTCTAATTCTAGACATGGTAACTGTGTGTGTTTGTGTGAGAGAGTGTGTGTGTGTGTGTGTGTGTGTGTGTGTGTGTGTGTGTGTGTGTGTGTGTGTGTGTGTGTGTGTGTGTCTTTGATGGTACCTGATTTTATGGACATTGACATTTACTACTCTCCCCTTACCACTCCTTTAGCACTGCTGCTGATGTTAGTCACCTTCAAAGATACCTGTGGAGAGCTCTCCGACATATAAGCTCCATGGTGCTTGCAATAACTGTGTAATACTATAGTGTAGCATACTAGTTAGGTAGACCTTCTAATCCCAGACATAACAACTGTGAAATTGTGTGTGTTTGTGTGAGAAAGTTTGTGTGTCTTTGATGATACCTGCTTTTATGGATATTGGCACTTACTATTCTCCCCTTACCCCTCCTTTAGCACTGCTGCTGATGTTAGTCACCTTCAAAGATACCTTGGCACAGCTCTCCAACTTGTAGACTCCATGGTGTGTACCACAAATGTGGAACAATGTAATAGCAGTAGCTACATAGGTATGGGTTTGAATCTCATCCATGGCAAGTGTGTGTGTGTACATATGTATGCCTATATCTCAAAGATTTTGGTGCCATTTACACCCAGTACACATCTCAGAGCCTGACTTTAGCAGTCCTGCAGATATCATCCACCTTAGAAGTACCTGTTGCTAGCCATAAACCATGTAAGGTCAGTGGTGCATGTGGTAAATTCACAACTCAATGATTTGTAAAAATTGTTAGATAGAGGTTTCAACCTCACCCCTGGAAAACATAAATGTGTGCGTAGGGTAAATTTTTTTTTTGGAGTCTCTCACCCACTACATCACCCAATACCAGTATTTACAAGGGCTGGTGATGTTCCTCACCTTAGAATTACCTTGGGACAGCATCCATCTTATAAGCTCCATGGTGCATACAATAATTGCAGTACACTATATCAGCAATACATAGCTAGGTAGGGGTTTGAATCTCGGTACTGTCAAGTGTGTGTGTCTGTCATCAGTATCCTGTGTGGAAGCTGCTGTGATTGTGTAATAATAGGATCCATTGTGGGGTGGGGTTTTGCTAAATTATTATGTTGAGGACCTAGTATATGTCACAATATCCACCTTACCAGAACAATAGATGTCAAACACCAGAGAGGTTGGTGTAGACAATACATAGCCCTACATGTGACATTGTGGATCGGTGAACAATATAGGCAACCATTCTATTACTCAGAGAACACTCTCCACCCACATCTCATACACAAACACACTTGGCTAGTAAACAACCACTATATTGGTAGTTCCCTGCATATTGCCTCACAGATAGTAACCACGGTGTGATTACAGTGGACTACATGCCTGTTGACCACAACAGTGCCACTGACATCAAAAAGTACTTTGATGTGTTACATCTCCTGACTGTGTGCTATCCAGCAAGTAAAAGGACACGGCACTCTGTTCCATCCCCTCAGTAGGCAAATAAATGTGTACAGTGGCCCTTTGCTATGTTCCCCACTGGACACCTGCAACAACCGTAGAGTCTGCAAATGTAACCCACAAAGGGAATACCGTGCCTTATACACATGACCTGTATGGACAGACACCATTAACTCCACTGAATACCTGTATCATGCTGTCAATGTAGGTGCAAGCATGACCTCAGTTACATAGCGAGGTCTCACCAAATGAGATCAGGAATGCTACATCAAAAAAATAACAATCTGTCCACACAACATGCCCCAGAGACCTCAAGTACACTTCCACATGTCAAAGAACATGCATGTGGGACGTGCACAATCAAGACACTGTCCATGTTATGGAATATAGATCACATATATGGGAAGCAGTGCACATCATTATCCACCCACAACAGTAACCCAGATGAGTGGATGGTGAATACAATACCCACCCCTGAGGCCACTCCAGGGACTACACTCCTGAGCCACACTGGGGACTATTATCATGTAGCCTTGTACAGCCTTCAGGCCCATTCACCTACTACACACCTGTGAAGCAATGAACCTATGGATCTCAGTACTGGCAAGAGTGTGTGTGCATGTGTGTGCATGCGTGTGTGTGTGTGTGTGTGTGTGTGTGTGTGTGTGTGTGTGTGTGCGTGTGTGCGTGTGTGCGTGTGTGTGTCTGTGTGTGTGTGTGTGTGTGGAGATGAATGATTTGAAGCCATTCACACTCACTACACCTCCCATTGCCCTGCTTTAGCATGTCTGCTGTCAATCACCTTGAAATAACCCTTTGGCCATGTTTCAACCTGACAATCTCTGTGGCGCTTGTGATAAAAGCATAATACTGTAGTGTAGCAAACTTGTTAGGCAAGAATTCTAATCCTGATCCTGCCAACTGTGATAATGTTTGTGTTTCTGTGAGAGTGTGTGTGTCTTTGTTGACACCTGATTTTGTGGACATTCACACTTACTACACTTCCCTTACCCCTCCTTTAGCACTGCTGCTGATGTCTCTCACCTTCAAAGATACCTTTAGACAACTTTTGCAACATGTAAGCTCCATGGCACGTGCAATAACTGTGTAACACTGTAATAGCAATACATAGTCAGGTAGGGGTTTGAAACTCAGTACTGGTAAGTGTGTGTCATCAGTATCCTGTGTGGGTGTTGCGGTGATTGTGTAATGACAGGATCCATTGCATTGTTGGTTTTGCTACATCATTATATTGAGGAACTATATGTCCCAATTTCCACATTACAAAGCCAACAGTTTTCAAACATAGTAGAGGTTGTTGTAGACAATCCATAGCCATAAATATGTACAGCCATGTGCAATTACTATGTAACAGTATGGATTAGTAAACAATATAGGCAACCATTATAATACCCAGATACCACTCTCCACCCACGGATCATACACAAACACACTTGACTCTTACTCCCTTCCTTTCCTGCCTTTCCTTACTTTCTCTCTGTCTCTCTCTCTCTCTCTCTCTCTCTCTCTCTCCCTATCCATCTTTGATAGATATGGAAAAGTACATCTGTTATACATAGGCAGCAGCTTGACTTTTGTAGGTAATGCTCATGATCAGCTGATGGCCTGTGCATGAATTGGAGTCTCCTACTTGCTAATTGCATATGGAACAGCTGTGGTATCATTCCTACAGTCAATTGCATACAAACACACTCCCATAGCTAAGCACTTCATGTGGGTGTTGGCCCTTTCCCTTCACTGTGAGCAGAGTCTATATTAGATGAACGAAAGTTCATTTTAGCGAACGCTCACATGAGCGAATATTGCAGAACTCGAAACCGCAATTGCGAGATCGTGGTACAGTGAAGATGGGAATATTTGCCCTTTCCTCACTGTAGTGCGATCTCGGAGTTGGAATATATATTTAGAGGGGGTGTGGGGGGTGCAGCCCCCCACAATTGCAGTTTCAAGTACTTGGATATTCGCTCATGTGAGCGTTCGCTAAGATGAACTTTCGTTCATCTAATATAGACCCTGTGAGCAGGACTTCATGTGGATGTCTGACTAACATCACAGAGGGTAGTTGGAAATACCTCTTACAACATACACTGTGGAGACAGGCCAACAAACAGGAGGGGGATGTTCCAGACATGGGTAAAGAATGTAAGTATTGCTGTTCTACATTTGAAGTAATGGTTCAACAGGATTTGTGCGGATATGGCTGTTCTACATGATTTAAAGTGGCATGACATTGTTATGTGGTTGAGGAAACTCTCACCTGTAGGGCTATCTGCAGACTGGTCAGAGTTTTGAGTCTTAGATGTGATGTGTTACTCAAACATTTCCTATCTTTAGAAATGCAGTAGCATACACTGATGACTGCAGTCAGTACATGGTGACATCCATGTGTGTTACTGACTTCATATCCCTCAGAAGAGATATGTCACAACAAACCCTGTTACACCAGGAATATTCTCAGTTTATCACATCAATATGTCAGTATTGGCCATGTGTTTGTGCCTCTGTCTTCCAAGTCTGTCACCCTTTGTCCATATGTCATGCAGTAAGAGCTACATATGTACAGTATATCATTATTTACTGACATCATTCCTGATAACAAGCCAGTGATATATTAGACTGCTAGACATGTTATGTATAGTAGGCTTTATATTTGAGGACAAAACCTGGACATTCTGTTGTAGCCTGTACAGTAGTGAGGTCTGTGTACTTATGGTGATTGTTGACAGAGTGTCAGTATTGTGTAGCAGTGTATTGTGAATATGTTACTTGGCCTGTGTACAGACTGTGGTAGATGTCAGTGTTCTTGGTCCTGTTCTGTCTGACATTGCATGCTGCTCCAGTGTCTGGTACCCAATCAGTGTATATGTTTGTAGGGCCAGACTGAGACATGTCCCATACCACAGTCAGGCATCAGACTACACTGTGAATTGGACCAGTATATGTAGGGTTAGTGTGTGAGTGGCAAATATGTGGATGGTTTTGTTCACACAGTCCATATACTGTACTATTAATTAGGCTTACCATAATGTGACTGTGACTGTGTTGCTTATGGTTGTGGGTATGCACTTTTGCACTGGTGTCTGATAGTCTGTGCTGTTACATGCCTGTGGTGCCTACTATATTTGCAAGTACATGTGTATTCCCCCATAGGAAACTTGGGTCAGTGTTGTGACAGTCTGCCTGTAGTTTCACAGTGCTTTGTGACATGCCTAGCAGCTCAGTGTATTTATTTAGTGTGATGTTATGTTCAGATATGTGTCAGATGTTCTGTTGCCTGGCCACCATATGTGTTGTGTTTTTCTGAAAAAGCAGTAGTATGCTGTGAAGATGCATGTCACTAACTAATGGGAAGTATGTGGACTTGGGACCTCTGCTCCTCCGGTTAATATGTGTTAGGACAGACAGGAGGGTGTGAATGCATCAACTATTCCAGTATTTGTGAGATATCCCCATTTTCATGGCTGCAAACATCCCCTTTGTCAGGCTTGGTCCACATGTCTTGCACTAAAGAGTTCTGTGTATACCTCTGGACTGACCAGATTGTTTCAGACTGTCCACGTTTATTGGTCATATTTCTGCTGTATTCCACAGGATCATTACTGTGATTTGTGTGGTACTTCATGATGATTTTATGATGTCTGTCAGTTACTGATGGCATACATGTCAGTATCAGAAGTGACTTCCTACACAACATGTCTGTTGACACAACCCCTGTTACTGTAGCAACATTCTACATTTACACCTGAAATACTTACATTATATTACCTTGCACTAAGAGGTTGTGACCTATGGTGCTGAGGTATGACTCCACTATATGTTATGGACATATATATAAATATATACGTATATATATATATATATATATATATATATATATATATATATATATATATATATATATATATATATATATATATATATATATAATGTGTGTATGTACATGTATACATATATCAACATATGTGTATGTATATATATATATATATATATATATATATATATATCCCTATCCTTGTTATGTGTAAACATGAGTGTTGTATATACCTTCCCAGATATATCCCACCATACACTATGTGTATATTTAGATATAAAAACATGACTGATTCAACAATATTTTCACTTACAACTACTAAACAACTGTAGTAGTCAAAGCAGCTGTTCACTAATATTCAGTATGTGTACTGAAAGCTATATTTGAAAAAAAAAACAACTAACATCTTTGCAGCTCAGATGACTTAGTGTTTAACTCTTGTGACTATAGTGTATAGGTATATAGGGTCCTGGGTTCAACACTTGCAAGGTCTGTTTAATTTGTTGCTGGGCAGAACAAGGACTGTTGGATACAGAGTGGTTAAGGCAGTTTTGAGCATCTTTAAGTGGGTTTGCGCAATGGTAAGTGGTGCTAATATATGGTTAAACGAATAGGCATTTACACCATCTAGGCTTCGCTTACCAGTGTGCAAATGTGCTTAGCATTTACATTTAAGCAATGCTTACACCTGCTAAGTATAGCTCAGCCCTGGTAACCAGTGATCACATTCTAGCCTGATAAAATAGCAGGGTAATGACATCTTTAATAAGTGTATTTAATTCCATGTACATAACATGCTTCTATGTGCTGTCATTACAGTAGCAAGGGGTGTGAGTATACTGTATGGGGCACCTGAGTATTCATGGCTAATAAAACAATCTTTTCTCTTTGCATGTGTTTTATACATGGGTAGTATCCTAGGTTATATGCAGTCACACTTGCATATATTGTATCATTATGTTACTACCTTTAACAGTGCTTTTCCAAGTAAGAGTAGATTGCAGATTGTAGTACTGGAACCATACACCCCTGCATGCAAAGCTCGACTGTGAGTACTGACTATTGTGTTCTTGGTGTGTGAGCTGTATGTTATTAAGTATCTCCTATTGGATATTGATATGATATGTGGATATTAACTGTAGACTACTATGTGTTTAGGACATGTCATTGAGGGCTGCTGTCATGTAGTAATGGAATACCTATCAGTGACAGATGTCTATCTGTCAAAACATTCATCCTAATGCATAACCTGTTGGCTAGCTAATATTTGTCTGTACTCTGTACAGATGTGCAGATGTCAGGTATCCATCTTGGCTGCTTACAGGCAATTTATGATTGACTGACACTGACATGTCTGCCCAGCTGTGTTATGAATGCCACAGCTAGGAAACCCCACCCTGTATGCACCACATGCCATGGATACCTTAACCAGACTACCACAGTCAACAGAACATGCTTGGGTACAGGTCTCTAACCCAGACACTGCGCATGTTATGTAATATATGTTACATACATGTCAGTTGGAGTACCTTACAGGCCCTCTGCAAGAGAAAACCAGATGATTGGATGTTGAATTTAACTGTCACCCTGGGGATCACTCAAGTGGTATCGGTTGATAGATGACTTGCTGACAAATGTTAGGTGGCATGATACCAGTGTACCCACATGTCCTACTCTTTCCATTTCTCCATGGACATTATCCTGGTACACACCTAGGAACACCTGCACCTATGGACCCCAGTACTGACAAATGTGTCAGTGTGCATTACTGAGAATAACAGTGTCTGTGTGTTTGTAAACTTGTAGTTGACAATACTGTGAGGGCCTTCTCACCCACTACACCCCCATTGCTATACGTAGAAACAGCTGCTGCTGTAATTGACGTTAAATGTAGCTTGTTATACTGTTCACACTTTGGACTACCTGGAGCTTGCAGTACCAGAATAACACTGTTCCACAAATGGGTAGATAGCAGTGGGTTACCCTCTGAGTCCTGGCAAGTATGTGTATGTGTGTGAGTGTGCATATTTGTAGGAGACAGCATTCTGAGGCCACATTCTCCAAATACAATAAACCTTGCCATTCATTATAAGGGATAGTGATGTTGCTGACATTAGGAGAGCCATGACAAACCGTTACTCTACTATCCCTGTAGCATGTGCAATAAATGCATATCCCTGTAGTAGCACTGATTAGATAGACAAGGGGTTGTATTACATTCCTGCTCAATGTGTGATTGTGGGTATGTCAGAGCATTATCATGGGTTTTGATGAGATGAGTACAATATCCAATGTGGGGTGTGGGTGCTGGGTATACTGTCTTTACACCATGGTACCCACATAGATTCATAGATTCATAGATTAGTACTAAGCTAACTGCCCTTGCGAGCCATTTTAAACTTAGCCAATTATCCATTGTGAGACTCAAACATTACATCTTGTGTTTGTAAGGCAAAAAACCTTAACCATTAGGCCACCCTCCCTTCACATATCCCACAGTATATATCCCAAGGTCTACTGTATGAGGACCACTGTCACCATCCACCATACAGGTAACTGATTACACTATCCAGCCCAATGATGCATGTGCTGTGTGCAAAATCTCTGTAACAGAATGGACTCACTAACAAGTTATTTAGCAATGCTAAACCCAGGTCTGTCAAATGTGTCTATGACTTTATGTCTTTGTCAATGTGTATATGACAGTATGTCATACTATGTATTTTTCATTAACACCCAGTACATCCCCATTACCATACTATACAAGGCCTGGTGATGTTCTTCACTTAACAGGGAACTCGGGACACACCTCACCTTAAAAGCTCTGTGGTGTGTGCAATTAAAGCCACACACATTAGTAACAATAAGTACCTAGGCAGGGGTTCTACTCTCAGTCTTGCCAAGTAAATATGTGTGTATGTGAAGGGATCTACTTCAGTTTGCAGAAAACATATGTCCCAGGACATCATTTGTCTGAGAACTAACTGGCTAAAGGTAACATTTCAAAGTAATCACCTTCTGGAAATGCATTCAAGCAAAACTAGTAGTGGATGTGTAAATGCCCTCTTCTCCACTGTACAGCTGTACAGCAATACAAGAGTTGGTATATGTAGCTGGGTGTGGTTGTGGCCACAGCCACCCACATTGGGGTTATTGTTGTGGGTATCCTGCCGCTTAGTGTGCTGTTATACTGTACAGTTTATGTTAACAGGTTAAGTAGTTCTTAATCACACTATATGTGGTTCTACACCACCCCACACCCTCCAAAGTGGGGGGGGGAGGGCTGTGCCACCCACACCTGCACACCAATGTTTACCAACTCCAGGATTGCACTACATTGAGGAAGATGACATATACCCTGCAAGTACCATTGTCAATGACATTAAACTGGCAAACAGATTATTTCCCAATGTGATGTTTTGACAATTTGGTCTGGGTGGAATTACATAGGGCAAAATGAATTCACTGCAAAATGAAGTACATCCATGTGAACAGTATTCTCTGTGTATTGCATCAACACCAAAGCCTGTGTGTGTGTGTGTGTGTGTGTGTGTGTGTGTGTGTGTGTGTGTGTGTGTGTGTGTGTGTGTGTGTGTGTGTGTGTGTGTGTTATTCACGAACATTTGGTGTGTGCCACCCAGTACACTTAAAATTTTCCACTGTAGAAGATCTGCTGACATCAGCCACCATGCACTCACCTGTATACACCCCTCAGACCTATCAGCCATGTGGCACATGTAGTAACTGTTATACAGACCTGTTACCTATTTTCAGCTGTACCCGGGGTATGACACAGTCAATGTGTCACCACAGTGCTACACCCCTTGTAGTACAGGACAGCAGACCACCATCCTGCTGACACAGACACCTTGAACACAGAATACATTATGGAGACCACAATCAGTCAGTGTTAATAACAGCTATAATGCATCATAGCTGGACAGCTACACACCCTGACATATAAGCATTAATCCTTCCAGCTGAAAACATGTTAAATACCATTATATTGCTAAACCTTAGGACATTCACCCTGTGCATCAGAACCATATCAGCATGTCCCTGCATTGATGGTATGGATGACAGGGATGTGGCACAGGTATCATCATATGCAGAGGGTGTGTTGCAGGTTTGCCAGAGGCCTAGGCTGAGATGTCTGGTTGACATCATGTGTGTGGGTTAGGGGGTTCTTTATTAAATGGGCTGTGCAGATGTGGTGTGTGTGGGTATGGAAGTGCCCTAGCTGTGTTGGTGAAGTGTGTATGTGTGTTTGTGTTTGTGTGTGTGTGTGTGTGTGTGTGTGTGTGTGTGTGTGTGTGTGTGTGTGTGTGTGTGTGTGTGTGTGCGTGTTTGCATGTGTGTGTGTGTGTGTGTGTGTGTGTGTATCCACACATGACTGTCATGTGGCAGCCCTATACAGGGGTTTGTGGGACAGCTGCAGACTGTACATGGCAGGGTGTGGAGTTCACTGTCTCTGGCCATAGACATGGGAACTGTGCCTGCCAGGGGTTTCATGGGCATTATGAGGCAGAAGCCCAGATATGGTACTCTCCCCTAATGATGACAATTGTCCACTGGATTCACATCCCGGTTGGGACTGGCCAGGACTATGTGCACGTGGCCTGCTGCATTGTGGTGTAGACAGCACCCCCCTGCAGTGCTGGTACTACCACTACAGGAGCGGCTGTGTTGCACGTCCACGTAGACCTCTACCTGTTGGTGTTGCTGACCTATGTCCATGTGGCCACCACCCTACTCCCACCACATGCTCTACCACAGACACCACACAGTCGTGGATTCCCACCATCTCACCCAAACAGGACTTCTGCAAAATAACGGTGGGCACCTGCAAGATCACAGATGTTGTCAAGTATAGCAGAATGAGTAGCCCTCTGAAGCCTCAGACTATGTCTGGTGTAATGTTCCATACATGCCTGTGCCTCCATGATGGCCCAAAACATGCGTCTGGTGACACCTGCTGTGACACTTCTGCCAGGAACATGATGACCATCAACCCTCCTACGAGCATCCCTGTACATCTGCCTGTGTGGTACCTCGCTGGCCATCTGGCTATGGCTGCTGTGTACAGACACACTTGCCATAGGCCCCACACTGTGCTGTCCCATGCCACCACCCTCCAACTGTCCCTCATCTATGGCCACTGGTGATGGGGTATGTATGGGCAATGAGACTGTGTGCGGGGATGGGGTGGATAAAAGTGGGATGTCAACTGATGGCACAGCTTCAGCCCCTGACAACCCTGCCTGTGCCTCACCATGCCGATCATCATTGTCAGAGTCTGTATGGACACTAACATCAGTTTGCCTGCAGGAGGGACCCTGGCCCACCTCGCCACCTTGAAGGGGTAAACAAAAAAATGCAATTTAAGACCTGTACATTATGGTTTACCTCTACACACACTCACTCACACACATATGCACGGACACGCACACACACACACACACACACACACACACACACACACACACACACACACACACACACACACACACACACACACACACACACAGATGAGGTGGCACAAAGATATTACACAGACCTCTCATTACCCAACAGTCAACATGCATGACATATGGCACTCAACAGCATGCACTGCAGCCATACTGAATCCTTGTTACCAACATTATACATCTCTGTTATGCATGAGTTGTGTTAGTAGGTGATGCCCCTGGAACACACTGCACCCATGTACACAGTATTGCTGTGCACCTGTACAGCACACTGACATGTACTGTGCACCATACCTCATGAGTGTACACACCATTGTTGACTGTGTATATGTGTGCCAGTTATATTTGTCCTGTTGCTCACAGCCCCTGTGTGTTTGTCTGACACATACCTGGGATGATATGAGTACTGATGTCAATAGTTAATGCCTGACCTCTGATTTGCAGATCTCATCATCAGCAGTGCATGTATGAGCAATACAATCCGATTACACTAACAACCTTCAAAGCTTAATGTGGATATGACATGCCAGCCTCTTCCATGATATGCAATGGGGCCACAATACTGCATATGTTAACATTACACACATCTGATATGTGATATATGAACTGTACAATCCAGTGCAGTATCCAACAAATGTGTTAGTCGTTCAGATGCTGAATGAGATGCATACAATATGTGGGTTGCATAAGTGTGCACACCCTTAACACAATGGTTTGTTGCAGCACCTGTTAAGTGAACTACAGCAGTCACTATTCCTGGAAGGGGTATACTAGCATGGCCCATCTTCACTTGCCATTATTTGGTCACTCCACCCTACAAAAATCTTCCAATTGTGCTGGATTGCAAGGTCAGCTCATGTGCACAGCTCTTGGAGGTCACACAGTGCCTTCACTATTGCTGTGGAGTCAGGTTTATATCTGGCACAATTCATGACCTTGACTATGTTCAGATACAGCCATTCTTAGTGAGCTATGGATGTATGCTTCAGTTCACTGTTGTGTTTCAGGATGACTCCCCTCCCCATCCTCAGCCTTATTGCAGATGCTTGACAACTATGGGCTACACACGAGTGTTATTTTGCAGTGTTACAAATTCCAAATGCCATGACTACTGGCCTAGTTCCTGCTAATGAACAGCAAACCTAAAGGTGTACACTGGCACCAGTAAGGTAACAATGGGGATGGTAGCCCTGAGGTGGAGTGAGGTGTTGCTTGTGCACCACATGTATCTTTATGACTACTGTCTGTAGGTTTCAGCCTTGGTCTCATTACACCATTTCACATTGCAACACATGCCTTTGGGAGACTTGATGTTATGCATATGCTACCTGTAGAGAGCTCTGGATAATGTTTCCTGTGGAACAACTCTTGTGCCTGATTACCCTAACCCATAGGACACAACTATGCAGATTTAAGGTGATTGTCGACACAGGTACTCTACAGGGAGTACTTGCTAGACATTCCTGCAAGTCCCTCAGTGTGCTGAATGTTTCTGGGCAGCCTCCACGACCAGTTTGCAACATGTGTTGTCATCTGTTTTGGATGGGCATCTGTTTATTTTCTTCATTAATGTTGCCCCATACGTCATACACACATACATGACTGTCTGCATTGTTTGCCATGGTATATGCAATGGTGAGGTAAGGCTACCTTTCCCACTCCTGAGTGATACCTTTCGGATATGGGATCCACTTCATGGTTTGTAATATGTGTGCAAGCCATGGCTGCCTCTGTTGAAGGTGAGTGGACAAATGTCATGGACATACTTCTTGGACAGCAGATCATTTCTCAGTGTGACATTGAGGCCCTGTACTTGATGGAAGGTGTGTACTCAAGAAGAGTACATGTTGTCGGTACCTCACAGGCTGCTTCCACAATATGTTATTTGGAGTTTGTGCACACATATGCTTCCAGTGTTTTTTAAGGTATGTATTCCCCATACTTGTTGTCCTAACATAGGATTCCATTTACGCATTCATTGCTCATGTTAGGATCACATTACAGGTTGTAAAAGGTGTGGAATGTGGTATTGTGATTTGCCATTGTTTATATCAGGAACAGTTGCCATTGTAATAGTGCTGTATACACTGTTGTAGCCACTGTATAAGGGTAATATTTCAGACATGTCCCTACTGGAGGCCATTTTTCCCACCATTATGTTCATCTCTAGCCACACATCTTACACTGACAGGGTGTTAGGTATACTGCAGGACACTTACATACCTTTCAGATATGCCACCATGGTGACCACTCTGATGCAGTGCAGTTAACAGCAACAATAAATTAACATGTACAGCATGCATTATGGGTAGGTGTGTTAAATGTGTGCATGGCAATTAGCAGGCCATAACATGGCCAGTGTATTGAGAAACCTGAACAAAACAACTCCATACTCACCAGCTACAGGCTGCTGCCCCAGTTGTACACCAGAGGGACCTAAATAGTTGTGTGAGAGACATAATGTTAGTAGCCACACCTGTGGCTTTGGTACAGGGTGGGAGCAACATTTCAACACATCAACGGTACAAACCCGAAATACTAGGGATTATGCACATCTGTGCATTACTACACTACAGCAACAGACTATCTTATCTGACATATGCATGTAGATACTTTACAGATGAAAATGGATAAGCAACAGTGGTCTAATGTGCCCTGGGGCATTACCTGCATGCTCCTCATCCATTGTGTGGGTGGCACCCACCTCCACAATGCTGTCTTCAGATTGCTGGCTTGGCTGGTGGGTTGGTGCCACAAGGCTGGCAAGGAGCTCCTCAGCATGTGTCAGTGGTGGCTGGATGGCATGACCCCCACCTGTGGCTAACTGGTCCCTCCTAACTGCAGCGGCACACTGACGGGCATGGTTATTCAGATCTGTGCAGCGATGCTGCACCTGCTTATAATTGCGGTTGTGTAGGCCAACATAGTTTACCCTGTGGATGTGCTCATTCCACAGGATGGTCCTCTCCTGCAGATCCTGGGCCCTGCACCCAAAGAGGATGGCATGATGGACTATGAGGAACTGGATTATAGCATTACTTTCCAGGGGTGTGTATGTGGCCAGTCATTCCCGGGACATTGTACCTGGAAGACATCAACAGGAAAAAAGGTCAGAGGACCTCATACAGTTGTCCACGTACACATCAACAGTGGGTATTACTTGCAAATAATCCAGACTATACTATAACACTGTAAGCTATCATGGCTTGTACATCTTGCATTACACTCCTGACCCTGACCTGTCCAGTTCCCCCAGTGTTGGACACTTAATGGTATAGTCCACTGCACACCATTCATTTCTGTGTAGAGGGTTGACATTGGCCATCTTCCATGTGAATAGTGTGTGGATGGTGGCATGAGTGTGTTTGACTGTAGTGTGTGATGGAACTTTGAGCACATGCCTGTGTTCATGTAGGAGGCAAACTGTAATGTTCTCATGCCCCATGTAGGCTTGCTGTTGTTGCCATCAGTTGGCATTATGCCCATGCTCACCATTGATGTGGGCAGGAGTGTGGATGATGTGCATATCCCTCTGTACTACTGTTGTGGACAGGATGCCACTGTTCCCACCTATCCTGTCTGATGCAGGTTGCCTGTATCCATGTGTATGAGGTGTGCTTTACCCCCAGTACAGGTTGACTTGTGTTACTGGCTCCGAGACTGCGTACATATGTGTAGACATGGTTGCAATTGGCCTTGGTGGTTTGCATATGTCTGATTTCTAGTCATAGTCAGCCTTACAGGAGGCCACCTGTGAACCTACATGCATGCTCAGATAGAGGTGTACTTGCTTCCAAGTTGTGGTCTGCACCTATGTGTCCATGTAGAGCCACTATAGCAACCTATAATGTGCTTTGTGTCTTAGTGGTGTCCACCAAGGAAGATTACTCTATCGTTGGTGGAGGATGGTTGTGCAGGTAAGGTACTGCTGATTCCATATAGCTACAGTGGATATGAAGTGTACACACCCCTGTTACAATGCATGGTACATGTGCAATTGGAACATGACCCCACAAAAGCACATATCTACACAATCCTCACCTGTGATGTGTTCTATAGCCTGCTCAATTCAATAGGGAACATAACAACCTGTCCTGTGGAAACATATAGGTTCATAGGGTCATAGGTGTGTACTAGGCTAATGGCCCTGGAGTCTTTACAAGCCTAGCCCATGGGATTACCCTGGCATCATGCCACCTGACCTTAGTTCTCAGTGCCTCTGTCGAGTCAAGCCACTGGAGTGATCTCTGTGGTGAATTTTCTATTTCCCATTCACTCATCAAGATTTCTCTTGAAGAGGGCCAATGAGGTGCTCTGCTTGACATGTATGGAAAGTCTATTCCATAGCATGGGCAGTCTTTGAGTTTTGAACCTGTCCCACCAGCATATGGGAAGTAATACTCAGTACAGTAAGCCAGATGAATGCGTGTGCACATCCTTACACTGGTATGTTGTTTAAATACCTGCTGAGATGATTACAGCATCCATTTGTCTTTGTACTCTAACGTCATATCACATCTTCACTTGGCAATGGTTGCTCACCTTCCATGAAAGAGCTTTGTTTCTTTTTCATTAGAATTGTACAGGTTATGGATCACATTTGAGTTGAGAAACATTTTGACATGA
Organism: Protopterus annectens; assembly: GCF_019279795.1. Taxonomy (NCBI): domain Eukaryota; kingdom Metazoa; phylum Chordata; order Ceratodontiformes; family Protopteridae; genus Protopterus; species Protopterus annectens. The sequence continues at coordinate 1,323,321,156 of NC_056744.1, forward strand.
CTTCCTGTGATCTCATTGGCATACAGCACACTGACCTGGCATTCCAACAGGGGTGTATACACTTTCACAGTATATATAGGTATTGATATAACTGTTAGAGGTAGGCATGGACAGTGGGTCAAACACAGTTGTACACTTCTCTGATTAGTACGTGATAAGCATACCTACTGTAGTACCCATATCAGTGTCATGGCAATGCAACAATCAGTAGCAGTACACATTTTATTTTGTCGTATGCAGTGACAGTGATATTACTCACATGTGCAACATGCACATCCTATTTTCCAGACTGCTTGTGACCCATGTTATTACTTTTGTGCCTTTCAGCTGAACATATGCATACGTACACATTCTCAGGGGACACCTGGTACACATTTGTGTCCTATGTCAATATGGTGCACTGTATTTACAGTCTTGCAAATCAATCATACATCTCAGCCTGTTATACCAGGACTTCTGGTCCACCTCACTGGGTGACAAAACAGGGAAGTCAATTTTGATAACGTATCAATATAGCTGCCATAACACAAGTATATGTGTAAGTGACTACAGATATCTGTCACAACTGTGAACTTTGTCCAGAAGAACACTGTACAGTTGAATGTTATTAATTCAATATATCACATGCAGTTTAACACACACATCTACAACAGTGCTTTACTATGCTCATGCCCTATATAGGTATCCTAAATTTACAATACAAACATGCAGAATACTCATATTCACAGGTAACATATGGATATGGGAAAGATCCCATTAACTGGCCTAGCAGCGGCACAGACACAACTGTTTGACAGACACTCTAGTGGTTGCCATATGTGAGCTGTCCTGTCTCAGGGTGTGTCAGGTTCCTCAGCTGTGACCCAACCTATCCACCTCTTAGAGCATCACATGTGGACAAAGCCTAACATTATGGGGGATATATAGAGACAGATTGTAGATATGCCTATTACACACCTATGAAGTTTGTGCATGATACATTTTACATTACTCTGACTGTTCTGAAGGTGGTGGGGTCTGAAACTTATGTGTCTGTCATGACGTCATTACTTCCACCTTCAGCTATTTGTCAGAGTAGTATAGATGTTTGGAGGAACAGAAAAAACACTATGATGGCTAAATCATGACATTCCATGCAGATCTGCACAGTTGACAGGTATGGCCCACTGCAAACAGAGCCAGATGCTATGTCCATAGCATTTGTTCAGCAGGACATCATTACAGCAAGTATTGATGGCACATATACATCTTTCATAATCATGTATCCCATTTTTACAGACCAATTACTACATTCAGTTACATGCTTACATGTTGCACATACCTGGTGTATCTTCAGGTTCCTTCTGTGTGCAGGATATCTTCCTGTTTCGTAATTTGAGGTTTTGTTTATTTTTATTTATTTAATTTTTTGGTGTGTGTGTGTGTGTGTGTGTGTGTGTGTGTGTGTGTGTGTGTGTGTGTGTGTGTGTGTGTGTGTGTGTGTGTGTGTGTGTGTGTGTGTGTGTCTCTCTCTCTCTCTCTCTCTCTCTCTCTCTCTCTCCATTACTGGGATCAAGCTAGTTTGAGTAGGTTGAAGCATGGCTTTTGTAAGTGATGCTCATGTTCAGGTAATGGCCTCTGCACCACTTGTTCTTCCCCACTTGCTAATTGCATGCAGGCAGCTGTGTAGGTCTTCCAATAGCCAATGTCATAGCAACCCAGTACTATAAATAACTACATCATGTGGGCATTGTCCCTTTACCTTTCCTGTATGGAAGACATCCTTCCTGTGTGTGGGGGCAGCAGTGTTACAGACAGCAGTTAGCTATACCTCTTACAACAGGACTTGTGGGTGCAGGTGAACTACATGTTTGTATAATGTTCCAGACCTAGGGAAAGTGTGAGAGTATTGCTGTTATATGCATTGCATGCTGCTAGTTTTACTGGGTTTCTGTGTACATTGTAGTTTTGCATGGAATGCAGTCTGTCTTCATAGCTCTCAACTATGGGCCTATCCACATGTTGGCCAGAGGATTGACTGTTATGTTTTGTCTGTTCCCCACACAGGTCTTGTCCCTGACATATCAGTCACATTCTCTCCGTTGATTGCTATCAGTACATGGCAACATCCATTTGACTTCATATTCCTGAGTAAGGGTATGTTGCAACCAATTCTGTAACACCAGCAAATTTCATAGTGTATAACAGCAATATTTTAAATATGGCCATGTGTTTCAGCCTCTGTCCTCCACCTATATACCAGGCTTTGTCCAGATGTCATGCAGTATGAGGTTGATAGGTAATGGTCTATCATTAACTAGTGCTGACATTCCTGCTATAACTCCCATGATGTTGTGGACTTCCACACAAGTTGTGTGGTAGGGTCCATATCTATGAGCACTATAGCTGGACAAAATGTGTGACCCTGTACAGTCTGGAGGTCAGTGTATTGGGAACACTATTATATGCCCTTGTAAGACATTTTATGGGGGAGGGCATTAAATATGATTAATCTAGGCTGTTACAACATGTGAGAGATATCAGTAATAAGAAACATTAAGGTATATGGCTGTACATTTTCATATGTTTCACCATGGGAACAGTGGTGGGCTAGAACTTACTGTCTTGCAAACAGTTCAGTTTGTCAGTGTGATAGTGACATTTTAAGTTAAGCATTATTATGTAACGGATACATTTACGTTGTGACAACTGATACTTTTCCCCCTAGGGGGTTGAGTACAGAGTGTAATTGGAGGCTGTTGAACTACATCTATAATTAAGTGCTGATTGATTCTTATCTTCAAGGCAAGTGTGTTTTTCACTCTTGTACTACTTGAAGGCTTTAGCCTAGACAGCAAAGTATGCTATGTTTTGCAGATTGCTATATCATATGTTTTGTTTTTAGAGTTGCTTTAATCAGTTATTAAGTATTTCAAACACCTAACTGCTATAAGAAATGGCATAAACAACTGAAATGGTACACAAATAAACATGTATATGTATGCAAAATGTGTGGTGTCATGTCCTTTGCATTGTGTGTGTATATGTATCATTAGAATGTTCAGTGCTTCCACGTTGTACATTCCCTATGGTAGACTGACTGTTCTGCATGATAGGTTAGAGAAATCATCCCAACATCTTACAGCTGAGATGGTTTACTGGTAACTTGTTGTGGCTATGTTGTGCAAAGTTCTGGGATCAAGACTTGCAAGTGCTGGTTATTTTGTTGCAAGGCAGAACAGTTCAGCTGTGGAGGAAGGGATAATAGCAATAATTACTAGAGATCCCTATTTTGGCCCCCATCACCCCCATTTACAGTGCCTTTGGTCAGATGTTTTGCAGTGAGAGGTTCAGAGTTTATATATATATATATATATATATATATATATATATATATATATATATATAGATCTAGGACATTTCACTGAATGCACATTTCACCAAAACTCATATCACTGAACACAAATCACCGAAAGCACAATTCCCCGAAAACGCAATTTACCGAAACACATTTCACCGAAAGTGGTATTTGACATTGTCCCCACTGTAATGCAACCCTGGAGTTGGCATATATAGTATGGGGTGTGGGGGGCACTGCCCCCCACATCGGGGGTTGTGGGGGGCAGAGCACCCCACATATTTAAAGTTTATATCATGTTTGGATAAGAGTAATATATTGCAGTTGCAAGTATGCATGTATATAGTTTAACACATTTAAAATATGTGGGGGGCTATGCCCCCCACACCCCCTCCTCTATACATACCAACTCCAGGGTCGCACTACAGTGGGGACAAGGCGATATACCACTTTTGGTGAAATCTGTTTCGGTGAATTGTGTTTTCGTTGAATTGGGCTTTTGGTGAAAAGTGCACACTAATTTTACTTTTGGTGAAATGTGCAGTCGGTGAAATGTCCTAGATCCATATCTATCTATATCTATCTATATATATATATATATATATATATATATATATATATATCTCTCTATATATATATATATATATATATATATATATATATATATATATATATATATAGACATGTATGTCTACACACACACACACACACACACACACACACACACACACACACACATATATATATATATATATATATATATATATATATATATATATATATATATATATCCCCAAAGAAAGACCGAGTCTTATACCCCCCCGCCGAAATACACATTAGGGCTTATTATCGAGGGATGCCTTATTTACGCCCCCAGTACAACAATCTACATTTATTCATTTATTCATGTACAAAAATCGACACTTATTCATGTACACAAATAGACATTTATGTACAAAAATCTACATGCATTCATGTACACAAATTGACATTTATTTGGTACTTTTCTGTTATTGGACAACAGTTCTAAGTAACGCGTTAGTTGTGCGAGAATTCTACATAAACAGTGCAACAAAGATTCAACTTCAGAATATCTACACCTTGGCTTTCACAGTGCAATATTTCATGCTTAACAGAAAGTGCAGAAAAATCTCAGTACATGTGTATTGGAGGAGGGGAATAAAACTGAAAGCAGAAGCAATCCATTCTGCTGCCCGATAATGGAAAAGTTATTCAAATACAGTCATGTCATCTTCTTCTGGAACATTGTCATAAGACGGCAACCCCTGAATTCTGGCCTGAATTTCTTGTGGCTCCATTTCCTGTAGAATCATTGGCCCCAATCTGTCATGCCTAGCAATAACGCTGTCCCTAAATGAGCACTGCTAGTCCAAGTAGCCTGCTCATAATGCATTAGCAACACAGCTGTCAGTGATTTTATCCCATGAATTTTTCACCCAAGTCACGACCTCTTGGAGGCTAAGCTTCACAAAGTTTCCAAGCTGATTTCTCTCCATTCTATTTTCAATGTAGTCATTGAGTTCTATGTGCAAATGGTCCTTGAATGGCTTGTTTATTGCAATATCAAGAGTCTGGAGATAGGCAGTCATTCCTGTGGGCATCATTATTTGATCTATTCTTCTCCATGCAAGAAATTTCTTCATGTCTTTTATGCAGTAAGTGCTGGCTGAATCCCAGACTAGCAGACCTCTTTCACCACCTCACAAAACAAGTGGCAGCATTACATTGACCCACTTCCTTATAACTGCTTGTGTGCACCAGGCTTTTTCGGTTCCAAGAATATAAATGCCTGAAACATGTTCAGTCTTCATAGGTTCATAGTTTAGTACTAAGCTAACTGCCCTTGCGAGCCATTTTAAGCTTAGCCTATTATCCCTTGTGAGACTCAAACTCTGCACCTTCTGATTGTAAGGCAAACACCTTAGTCATTAAGCCACCCTTCCAACCTTTACTAATGATTAGAGGTGGGGTTTTCTTTCCATCTAGATGAATTGCCAAAATACAGGTAACACGTGCACTCTTGTAACCATTGGAGAGAATGTAGATTGATGAGACATCCCTCTGATAAATTGTTGTTAGAGGTCCTTGGCTCATAAACACTGCAGTTTAATCCATAGCAATCATGTTGGAGAGTTGGCATTTAGAAAAGTCAATGCCATCAACAAAGGACTTGAACGCAAGTGCACGTTTAATAACTTCAGTACCTTCCAGCTTGAACAGTGTTGTTGATCTTCTTAGAGACTGTTCATATCACTGGAGGAAGCCAACCAGCCAATGTTGTGATGCTTTGAATTCTTCTGGGGATATTTCTAACTGTGGTGCCATTGCAAGGGCAAATGCAATATCAGCCCTGTGCACAACCAAAGCCTTTGATCTCCTGTTAGCAATCCATTCACAGATGATGTCTTCCAGCTCAGGAAATAATGGTTGCTGACCTGAGCCATACTTGCACTTCGTAGCATTTCCCATGTCAGCTTGTTGACTGAGGTTATCGTACGCTGCACGCCGTTTTTGGACCATTCAGAGATCTAACTTTTTTTTCTTTGCAGAAAGCTATCAGATTCTTTGCCGGGAGTCCTCCACAGTTCCTTTCTTGTACTCAGTGGAATAGCTCTTTCTTTTTGCACTCATCTTGTCTGAGGGGGGGTAATTGAATACTTACAAGACTTTAGTGGCAACACAAAATGGCGACGTTTAAGAAGACACAACCACAGACATTCATGATCAAGTGCATGTGCTTTATGCATGTTGTCTGTACTTTGACCAATCAAAGTACACCTCCCAGTGTTTATGGGCCAAGGATCTCAACCATCAAGTGTGAGTGATGATTAGGATTACAGTAAGAATCGTGAAGGACTCCCAGGGAAAGAATTGACTTTCTGCAAAGTGAAGAAGTTGGGTGTCTGAATGGTCTGAAAATGGCGAGCAGAGTATGATAACCAGAGTCAATGGGTGGCAATAATATTATTTTATAATTCAACATGTCCATCATGTGTTGTTGACAATCTTAACTGGGGCTTATTTTTGCGGTAGGGCTTATATCATGACCACCCTGGAAAACCATGCTAGGCCTTATTCTCTGGTTAGGTGTTATTTATGAAGAAATATGGTGTGTGTGTGTATCTGTATATATATATATATATATATATATATACATATATATATATATATATATATATATATATATATATATATATATATATATATATATATATATATATATGGTTTCTATGAGATAAACGACACGTTGTTCCATCGACAGCCGGTAGATGGACGTCAAGTAACCGAAACGTCAAAGGAACGAAAACTGAAATCAACGAACGTCAGTTAACCGAACGTCAAAGGAACGAAAACTTAAATCAACGACAGTCATTCAACCGACACCGACGCGGAGGTAAGTGAAATGTGTAAGGGATGTGTATGTATGCAGTAGTGACGGACGTTAGGGTGCGAGTAAGGTAAGTGTGCGATGTTCACGGTCTGTGGGGATGGGGTGGGTTAAGTGAGTTAGGGTTAGGGCTCAGGTCGGGTAAGTGTGTAGTAGTGATATCTTTTGGGTTAGGGGTGGGTTAAGTGAGTTAGGGTTAGGGCTCGGGTCGGGTAAGTGTGTAGTGATATCTTTTGGGTTAGGGGTGGGTTAAGTGAGTTAGGGTTAGAGGCGGTTAGGTGAGTGTCAGAGTGACGGACCTTAGGGTTAGGGTTTGGGTCAGGGTTGTCGATAGGTGTGTATGTCAGGTTTAGTGTTGCTTTGGTAGGAGTTTGGTTTGCTTGTGTTGTGTGTGTGTGGTGTTTGGAGTGGGGATTCGTTTGTTTTAATTATTGTTGTTGTGGTGTGGAGTGTATGAGGTGTATATCGTAGGTAGCAGCGCAAGTATGTATGTAGTTGTGTATGTGTTTCTGTGGTATTGATTGTACTTTGTAGGTATGTGTTGTTTAGTGCTAGTATGTAGTTTAGAGTTGTCGGTTGAGTGAGTTTCGTTTATGTTAGTTTTCGTTGTTTTGACGTTTCGGTTAATTGACGTCCATCTACCGGCTGTCGATGGAACAACGTGTCGTTTATCTCATATGAATCCATATATATATATATAGGTCTACCTGAAAATGCCGAAATCGCAGAACGCCGACACCGGAAGACAGACAATGGAGAAGACCGACAGTTGAGAATCCTGACGCTGAGAACACCTACATGTTAAGGTAAGTGTGTGATAGGGACGGACATTAGGGTCAGGGTGTGGGTAAGGTAAATGTGTGATAGTGATGGACTTGAGGGTTAGGGGTGGGTTAAGTGAGTTAGGGTTAGGGTGCAGGTAAAATAAGTGTGTGATAGTGATGGATTTGAGGATTAGTGGCGGATTAAGTGAGTTAGGGTTAGGGTGCGGGTAAGGTAAGCGTGCGATAGTGACGGACCTTAGGGTTAGGGTTTGGGTTAAGGATAGTGCATAGATAGTTGTGTATGTAAGGTTTAGTGTAGGTTTGTAAGGTTTTTGGTGTGCTTGTGTGTGTGTTTTTTGGTAAAGGTATTTGTTTTGTTGTTTGTCGGGATTTTGGTTTGTCTGGCATGTGAAGTTTCGTGTTTTTGAACTTTTTTTTTTACGGTTATTTCGTGTCTTTTATTTCATTGTCAGTATTTTGGCGTGTCGATGTTTTCAGGTAGACCCATATGTGTATATATATATATATATATATATATATATATATATATATATATATATATATATATACACACACACACACACACACACACACACACACACACACACACACACACACACACACACACACACACACACACACACATACACACACACACACACATATATAAATATATTTTCCCTACTGTTGAATGACTGTGCAGCATGATATATTTGAGAAAACATCAGAAATATCTGCAGGCCAAATGGCTTAGTGGTAACTTACTGTGACTATGATGTGGAGGGTTCTGGGTTTGAGACTTGCAAGGGCTGATTATTTTGTTGCTGGGCAGAACAAGGGCTGTTGGATATGGAGTGATTAAGGCACTTTTAAGCAGTTGAAAGTGGTTTTGCGTGGAGGTAAGCAATGCTAACGTCTGCTTAAAGATGCTTACAGAGAGTTAGCCTGAAAAGTGCTTAATCTGTGTAGGCATTGCTTAGCACTATGCAAATAGATTTAATCCCACTTACTACTGCTTAAATGTGCTTACCTCCGCTTATCCCTGCACTAATTTCTTTAAAAGAAAAGAAAAAAGGGGTGATAGGAAAGTGGTGAAAAAGGGGGCACAAAGAGGGAAAGACAATAGGGAAAGCAGCTATGGATGTGCAGGATGGGTGTAGGGAAGGTCCATAGCTGTCCATTTCTTCTACAGCAACAGCTGTGAATATATACTGAATTTGGAGGTATATTTGGACACTCAAACCCCTGAGAGAGGGGTGAGGACAACAATAATGTGCTGTGAAGCCATTCAGACCAGATTACATGTGTCCAGTGGACATGAGTGCAAAATGGACAGCTATGTATGGGGCAAAATTTGGGGGGGTCAGATTGCCCCTTTTTTAAGGTGAGAGTGGGATGTTGGAGAAAGATAGTAGGTATATTTGGGGAGGTAGGTTGGGTAGGAAGACAGACAAGATAGACAAAACAGCATACAGGGGTGGTATATGAGATATGTGGGGGTAAACACCTTGGATGGGGAGGGGTGTTTGGAAATTGGAAGTCCATGATCCCCCAAATGGAAACTGTGGGACTGAGGTCCCACCCATTGGCAGTCACCACTGCACCTTCATGACCCCGAAGGTGGCTGTGCTGGGGGCTGAGCAGGAGGGGCAGGCTGACCCTCTAATTGTGCCACACGGCCCTCAAGCTGGTGCAGCAAATCTCCAAACTCCCTTTGGAGCTCACTAGGCACCAATCCCTGGACCTGACTTTGGGTGACAGTGTCCTGTCCGCACCCACTCCCGTGGGGGATGAGCCCCATCCCCTGAGGTGGTTCCACCCAAAGGTGGTGCAGGACCAGTGGACAAGTAGGTCCCAGCAGGTGGGTCCACTGGGACAAGCCTTCCCAAATGTGCTATGATGTTGCAGTTTTAGAACATATGTGGGTTAGTAATAGTCAACACAATCCAGGATTAGTTATAACAGCATGCATAGATATTCCCATTAACCCAAAACACAAAACACCAGATTTGGAACAGTTGCATAGCAAACAGAACACATGCATTTATGAAACCACAGTGGCCATTACAACAGCATGCAGGTTACATTGATAGCAACATGCCACCAATGATAGTATTTCAACATGGAACATTAATACAAACACATTTCAATATTTGTTGAACAATAAGACATATGTCCCAACAGTAGGTTTGGTGCAAACATACCCACTGATTTGTGTGTTTAGATTATTGTTGCAGATATGGTGGGGGGGAGATGACAATTACCAACTTATATATCCTTGCAGTACCCTTATGGCCTTGGTTTGGGCAGTTTGTACACAGTGTATACTTCAACTGCCTTATAGCTAAATTCTACTTCTCTTACCTGGTAGACCCATGGAGGGAGTGTTTATTAACACTACATGACTGTTTCTACACATATTCCCAGATTCCTAGCTGTAATTATGCACACACCTTTCAATCTCTTAATGCACAACATCTGGACAAAGCTTGACCACATGGGGCTACAAATAAGGACATATTTTGAATATCGCTCTTATAAACTTTTAGACAGTTGCTAGAGTAACAGGGTTTGTTTTAATATACATTTTCTGAAGGATTTGAAGTCTGCACTCATTTGAGTCATTATGAGTGTGTCATTATTTGGTGACTACAATCCTGAGATCATCCCACTGATATGCCAGGAAAAAGAGGAACAGGCCAATAAGTTGAGAAGTATGATTATGCATACAGCTTACTGCTCCTCCCAAGATTTGAACCATGGCTGTGTATGCTAAAAACACAACAATTTCTGTTTCATCAGAGTGAGCTATTAAGAAACTGCTGTTTGTTTTTTCAGTGTTTTCTGTCAAAGTCTCTCTTGGTTGTACAATCAGACCCTGTACTTATTCTTGTACAGACATTCCTAGACATATATTTTTATGTTGCACAGTGTGCGTAACAGTGGTTAACACAACATTACTATTCAGAGACTGCAACACTAAATGCCATACAATACCAGAGTAAACACAACCAGTCCAGGATGTAGTACTTTATTGACAGGCAGTTATGATTTTATTGAAATATCACCTATATGGGATTATATTTATTCAGTACAACCCATACACATTTTTTATACTGCAAGGTAACTTTCTTCTACTTTATATTTATTTGGTATGACTACTACAAGCAGGATTGTTACTCACCAGCCTTGCGACTGAGCCTTTGCAGCCTACTGGCATGGGATTCCTGATTAACAGCACACTCAGCTCCAGCTGTAAAGTGAATAGAGAAATATTTATCCATACCTATCCATCACATACACAGGCTGCACTTTGGTAAACAGTTATTGATATGAATACTTAAACACTGCTGAGATCACCCCTCTGCCTTGCTTATTGGACCCACTCATCTAAGAGCTCCCTCTTCCTCCGCTTCAAGTCAGCATAGTGGTGCCAGACCTACTCACCAATCTGAAGGATGCTAGTGGCTCTGGTGAGATCATGGGAGAGATGGTCCCAGGCTTCCGCTTTATATTGAGAGCCTTGGTACTGGCCCTGCAGCAGTTTCTGATCATGGTTATTTACCAGGAGTCCTACCATGACCTTGGACTCCCGTATGGCACAGTGCTGCACCCGGAAGTGCATGCCCTCACCAACACCTGCCATACTGCCTACAGTGGGAATATGCAACCAGTTATGAGCTGTATACCCACCTGCAGGGCTTAAATATGTCCAATTTCCCAACCTTTGCCATGATTGGATGGTTTTGAATATGCTGAGCTAAGCCAAGCTATGGGAAAACCTGCTTAGCTAAGGTTGGCAGTGCTTAAAGGGGCAGGTGCAGCACTGCTTACCAATGGGCAAATCCACTTAGCTGGGCTACTCATTGCTTAGCAGTCATATTTACACAATGCTTACACCTGGTAAGCATAGCTATGCAATGCTTAGCACTGCTTATTTTTTTATTTTATAGACTATCAGCTGTATGGGATTGATTCATCATTCATTACATATTATAAATTTGTTTAATGTCCCTGACATCCCCCAATTTGCTTTCATTACATTTATTTATGTGTGACTATACTATATGGGGCACTTGTGTTTATATGGGGGTTTCACAACTTTATTAAACTGACACCTCACATCTGGACCTACTACAGTACTCTGGTTAACAAATATATGTTATTTAGTAGCTAATTATAAAAAAAATGTTTATGCACTGCTTTCACATGTAAAATGCAAATTGGTTACAGGGGAATCAAACCGGGAATGCTTGTTTGCAAAGCATGTGCTCTAACCACTACACTGTTGCAGTACTTCTTAAGTTGGATGTCTCTTGATATTTAACTTCTTTTGCTGTTTAAGCTGGACTAAACATAGCTAAGCAATGAACACACCTGTGCAGCTATGCTTAAACTTTATCGCATTTATAAAAAAAATATTTGTTCGTTCTTTTTATTTCTACCCTTCAGAATATCCCTGCTAATGCTAAACCTCTTATTCTATCAACTTTCTGCTTTGTGGGATGATTGCCCCTTTTGGCTTTGTCCACATTCCTTACTCTGATGGGTTGGGAGGTGTGCACTATGTGCTTATGCTACATGTGTTGTTCTATTCATGGCTTTGACCAGAGTTCTTACCCAGATGGGTTGGGGTGTTATGAGTGTTCTCGCTCATTTTAAATTTCAGAAAGGCAATTCTGGAGTGCATGGAGCATGTGTATTGTGAGAGCTCTGCTCTCAGACACACCCCCTGCACTCGTACATGGAACCATGTCCATTTTACAGCATGGCAGTGCACCTTCATACATATGCATGGCATGCTGCCATGCTGAACCAGAACGGTCCCTGCCATGCAGGAATAACTTATTCCTGCACAGCTGCTTGCTGACTCAAGGAGTATGTTTAATAGTAAATGGATTTAACAACAATATTAAGTAAAATCAGATGGTAGTTATGGAAAAAGTAATGGGGGTCTAATAGGGATGAAAATTTAGCATGACTGTAAAGGAAATTATGACTATTTGCAATCAGATTTGCATATTTATATATGTGTACATTTGTAAATATTTGTAAATATTTTGTAAATAAGATTGTTTTTTGTATACAAATAAAGGACCCCCTACTCGCTACCATAGAACAAACCACAAATATGCCGAACCCCCTAAACCATGAAATTTCATATCTCGAATCTCCATAGTCAGCCAACACCATCGCACGTTTCATACTACATACCCAAACATAATAAATAAAACACATACATACACTAACCAATCCCGTGGTAGTGGTGCTGAGGTAGCAGTGTCGCCTCACAGCAAGACGTTGTCCCGTTCGATTCTCAGCTAGAGCATCTTCTGTGTGGAGGCATGCGTGAATGGGAGTGCCTTCGTTGAAGGTTGTGCGTCAGGGCTGGTAACTCGGCACGTAAAAATCCACTACCAAACATTAGTGGACCGGAGTTCCGCTGTGGTGACCCCTAACTGGGATAAGCCAAAAGACACAACAAGACACAACAACATACACTAACCAAACCCTACTTCTAACCCTACACTAAACCTTACATACATTACCTATCTATGCACTTACCTTAACCTGCACCCTAACCCTAATGTCCGTAATTATCGCACACTTACCTTACAGAGCTATACCGCAGATGGGCCAACCATGACACTTCGACATTTCGTGTTTCACGGTTTTGAACATTCATCATTACCATAGTTAACGCTATACATGTTGCTCAATTCTGATTCACTCAAATGGGTTTTCGATCTCGTAATATAGATCCCCCAAAATTATACAAACATTTTATTTAAAAAATTATTTAAAATCTGAATGTAAACACTTGCATAAATGTATATATATATATATATATATATATATATATATATATATATATATATATATATATATGTATACATATGTATGTGTGCACACCCCCTACACATTTTGTACCAAAACATTGCATTTCTAAAAACTGAACTGTTGTTGGAATACAGAAAACTTTTGAGCCAACTGACATTTAATGCCACCAAGCCCCCAGGACTTAATGACATGGTATCAATTTCTAGTTATTTAAAGTTAAAAGCAGGGTACCATGTGTAGTTGCCTATTATCATTAGGTACTAAAAAACAAAATGTTTCTCAACATTTTGGGTGGAGGAAAATTAAAAATAGATAATAGATAATAAATAACAAATAAATAAAAAATAAAAAAATAAAAAACAAGAAATAAAAACTAAGGAAACTGTGTGAATGGATGCTATGTATTTGACTTCAAACAGTAACATTATTGTTGGTATTACTGGTTCTATTTATAACTATAAATACATGAAACATTTTAGTGTAGAGCATTTTAGAAATTCACTGTTTTCGTATAAAAATGTGTAGGGGGTGTGCACATACACATATTATATGTGTGTGGGGGGTGCATATACATATACATTTATGCAAGTGTTTACATTCAGATTTAAAATACATTTTTAAATAAAATGTATAATTCAGGGGCATGTTAAAATATGGTAACATGGTTTCAAAAGTGTGGACCCTTTTGAAATTTTAAAATCTTAAACTTTGTATTATGCAACTTGTCATGTGATCTTGTCATGTGATTTTGTGATAATAAAAGGAAGTGATAGTGCATACTTCCTTATTCTGAAGAAGTCTATGTGCACTCACTGATGAAAGCGCTCAATAAATTGTGAAGTCTTGTCAACCAGGTGTCTCTTTCATGGCGTTGTTCCTAGTCTTTGGTGATTTGGATTTTAAGAATTAGATAAAATAATTAAGCAAGTTACTACAGATTCAGTATCAAGATCACATGAAATTAGTTATGAGATGTATAAAAAAATTCAAGGATTAGCTAAAAAATTATTTTGTAAAGATTTTGAAGGAATGGATGGAAGAGGGTTTCAATTAAAATGAGATTTGTAGTGGAATCTTAAAAATCTTATTGAAAAGGGGAATAAAGAAGAACTAAAACATTGTTGGTCAATAATATTAAACAATACCAATTATTAGATATTTGTGAAGATTATATAGAAGAGGATGGAAAATAAAATACAAAATATAATAGAAGAAAGTGTGTTTCATATTAAAGGTTGTCAAGAACTTGTAATGATTATAAAGGAAGTAGTAGATGATATTATGAAAGAAGGACAAGAAGTAAAATTAATGGTAGGAGATGTTAATTATGCCTTAAATACAATAGAATATGAAGTGTTATGGAAATCTATGGATAACTACAATCTTAATAAAAAAAATGTATGTATGACTGCTTATAAAAGCAATGGAGTGAGAATACTAATTAATGGATGATTAAGAGAAAAGTAGAAAAAAATGTAATGGGATTAGACAAAGATGTCCAATGAGTAATATTTTGTTTGTTATAATTATGAATGTAATAGTTCGTGAAATTAGGGCTAAAATGAGAAAGAAATAAAACAGTAGAAAAACATGTACACATTTCAGTAAGAATAAAAATAATAGGGATGGCTCTTAATAAAGAAAAAAATCAAAGATTAGGAAGCAGTAATAATATAGTAGGTATTATAGTAGGTATACAATTTACTATAACTGAAATAAAGATCTTAGGAATAGAGTTTGGTATTCACAAAATAAAGAAAAGACAATGGGAAAGTATAATAAGTATAAAATAACTATCTGCATTATGGAAACCATACAAGTTGTCATATAAAATGAAAGCACATTTGATAAATTCTTTGTGGATAAGTAAAATTGCCTATTTAATAAACGTTTCCAAAAATATATGAAATGGAAATAATGGAAATAATTGTCTCTTTTATCTGGGGTTCTAGATTGAATCCATTGAAAGTATTATATAGGAATAAAGAAGGTGGTGGTTTTGGATTAATAAATCCAATAGTATTTGGACTTCTTTGAATTTATATAAAATATTAATATAGATAAAGAGAAATTAGTGGGAAGGATATTTGTAAGTATAAAGATGTGAGAAGAAGCTAGATCTAATAAAAGAAAAACGGAACAGTATAATGATGAAATGCAAAGTTATTTAGAAAAGATAAGAATATGGAAGATAAAGTTTGATGATGCAAAGAAAACAGGGGAATGTGGTATAAAAAGATAAATGATCAATCATTTTCTTTTAATCCATGGGAAAATTTACAAGAAGAAAAAGCAAAATCTATTAAACAGAGAAATAAATGGTGTAAAAATGGGGTAGAATGCTAAGATTTCCTATGGAGGTGAAGTATAAATAAACTTCCTGTTACAAGTAATATGCCATATAAAAAGAAAAGTGAAAGAGTTTATTTATGTTGTGTAGAAGAGGAAACAGCAGAATATGTGTTCCTAGCATGTAAAAGAGTAAGAAAATTATAGAAAAAAAACTGTGAAAATAATTTTCTTTGAAATAGAAAAAGATAGAAATATGCATATGATAGCATATGGATTTTATAAGAATATTTAAAAGATAGCAAAATAACAATAGATAAAAGAATATTTTATGTTTCATGGCTTATTTGAGAGGAAAGACTTTGTGAAATTATGTTTAATGGGAAATGTTTTTTTCCAGCAATTATAAAAAGAATCAAATGGTGATTGTGAAAAAAGGGGTGAAGGTCCAGTAAAAAAAATATTGTGAGTTGTTGGTGATGAAATATGTAAATGTATCTTCTGCACACATGTGGCCATCGACAGACCCTGGAAATTATAGACCTATAAGTCTCACTAGTCTTATATGCAAAGCCATGGAAAGAATTATCATTATGGAAATGATCAATAATGATATAGTAAACCTCCAGACAGTGGACCCAACCCAGTTTGGTTTCATCAAAGGCAGGTCATACCTACTCATCCTGGTGAACTTCTTTGAAAAGGTCACCAAAGCAATGGATGAGTGCAAAATAGTTCACACTGTCTACCTTGACCTGGCCAAGGCAGTTGACCCCACTTGGGCATTGTTGACAAACTCAAGAGGTTAGGTACAAACCAGTATGTCACCTGGTGGACAGCCAACTGGCTCATAGACAGGACCCAGGAAGTTAAAATTGGTGTAGTCCACCTCTACAAAGTGGCCAGTCACAAGTAGAATCCCTCAGGGATCAGTCCATGGACCACTAATTTTTGGCATTTACTTCTCTGAATCAAGGCCAATGTCAATGGTCTCTGGATGACTAAACTTGCAGATATTGCAAATTAGGAACTATCATTGAATCCCACACTGACACAAATGTTCTCCAGGAAGGGCTGACACAGGAAAAAAAAACTGGTGTCAGAGCCATGGACCAAAACTAAATGCCAAGAAATGCATAATATCATCCTTCGGGAAGTCATCCACACCTGGTAACTATCATATTGACAACTCACCCCTTAGAGATGACCCAGTAGAGATCATTCTATGTTGTACAACTTATAAACAAGGGTAAGACATCTAGGTCCAAGGAAGTCATTGTTCCACTGTAGTCAGCTTTTATCAGACCTGTCAATGAGTACAACATATCTAACAAATGGCATGCACACAGAGATTCCTCACTCAAAGAATACAGGCCATAAGCAAAATGCCTGGCATACAGAGCAACGTCAGACCCCACTCTGATGGACCTCCTACATAAGAGGAAAACAAATAGCAACAGAATTACTTATTCTAAAGACTTAAACCTTGACTGTGATATAAGTAGGACCTGCTGGAGAGACAGGTATGCATCCCAGATACTACCCCATCCATGTGAAGCGGAGTTCCTCCCTAATCCAATTCAAGTGTAACTTGGGCAATTTGATGTGGAACAGGAAATTCATCCCGGGCTTGCCACCTATGTCTCTAATGGACACAGACAACCTGTAAATGGTTCATCTCCCAGGCCCCTGCTTGTAAACATTTCATCTGCCAAGCCCCTGCTTACACTAATCAAAGGTACCAGAACTTGTTAGAGATTTGGGGTGAATGGCTAGGTTTAAAAAGGCCCTTGTGGTCATTAGCCTAGTAAACACCCATGAACCTATGAAGCTATAATATTGGTGTAAATAAGTTGTATATACAATACAAATAAAGGACCCTTACTATTTTCAAAGTGTGCTGTGAGATCTTTTGCATCTACCTGAGCTAACCCAACTCAAGCAAGTGTGCTCTTGGTTTAATGCCTTATCAAAGGATACACACTCAGGAGTGCAGCACCCCCACCCCCTATGCTGCACTACAGTGTCAACAATCCACCTGTCTGGTGTGGGAATGCAAGTGTGCTATCTGTTGTGCTATTGACTCTGTAAACCAAAACATTATACAAATTCCCTTCATACAGAACTATCTCATTAACAGCTACATACGTACATGCATACAAATATTTCAAGCACTGGCATTAATGCCTTTATAGCATGTCAATATACCAAAGCACTTCTTCCCATAAGTGTCCAGTGTGTTTAAGTGTTCTTAAAGATGTCTAAACTAGTACTTGCTTTAATGTAATTTGGTAGTCTTTTCCATGCATCAGCTGCTCCCTCAGAGAAGCAACTAGTACACTTCTCATTCCTATAGAATTTTCTACATACTGTAGATTTTCTGACGATTTTCTACTAATTTTTGATTACCCCAAATATTCCCAGAGGTAGTTGTCTCTAAATACACTATATACCTAAATAAGATCTCCTCTTAGATATCTGTAAGAAACACTGTACAAGTTCAGATATTTTAGTATTTCATGATAACTTACATTTTCACATCCATGGATGCCCTTGGGGTATTTCCAGTGTACTCTTTCCAGTTTACTCATGCTTGTTTACTTATAAGGTTGCCATATTGTTATTCCAAGGTCTATGCTTGGCATCAAATTAAAATTTCAGTGAAAAGCTAATCACCAAATGTTAAACACAGAACTTAGAAATTACCAAAGAAGCTTATCTTTGAAAATAATACCATCAAATGGCCATAGTTAGCCAACAACCAGGAAGTACTGTGATGTGTAAGTGAAGCTAAACAAACCCTTTTATAATTTTGCCCTAGTTCCCACTGTAGTGTGATCTCAGAGTTGGTATATACAGTTAGGGGGTGTAGGAGCACAGCCCCTCAAATTGTGGGGTGTGAGAGGCAGAGCTCCCCACCTTGGTTGACAAGTTGTTTTTATGAAGGCCGTTCACAATGTTGACCAACTATTGCCATTTGATGGTATTATTTTTGAAGATAAGCTTGTTCAATAATTTCTGCATTCGGTGTTTAAAGTTCACTGATTAGCCATTCACTGAAATTTTATTTTGGTGGCTGAACATAGAAACGTTATTCCATACTCAAGTTTCAGTCAGTTGTAACTAACAAATAATGACTTTTTCATTTCTGATTTCCTAGACTTTGTACAGTCAAAAGTTCTATAACTATCACTAAATGATTGGTTGATTTGATTAGAAAAACTCAAAGCTGGATCTATCCATATACCCAGGTCCATAAATTAATCTACTGTTTCAATGACTGTGTGCTGTATTAAATATTCACCTTTCAATTTATGTCTCCCAAATCTCATATGCTTTGGTTTTGATATATTTATCAGCATATTATTCGCTTGTGGCCAAATGGTCAATTTAGTGAAGTTCTTTTGCAGACATGCCCCATCTGTAACACATGTAATCAGTTTACCCAATTTCAGGTCAGTGGTATATAGACTGTAGAACACTACAGATAAAAAAGTTAGGTCTGAAAGATACAATCTAAACAAGCAAAGGCCTAGCTAGGACAGAGCCCTGTGGGACATCCTGAATGTAACCAAGAATTTCACCTGTTCAATTGCTGTATGATACTTGCCATGTCCTGTTTGTAAACCATGCAGCTATCCATCTTATCAAGAGTACATGGATACCTAGTTGTTCTAATTTATTGATCAATGTTTTGTGTATGATCCTGTCAAATGCTGAAGTTAAATCTATATAAATTACATCACAGCACAATTTTTCATTTATAACTGTCATTATATTGTTATGGATCATCATGTTACAGGGGGTAATATATCTATTTTTAACATATGCATGTTGATATATGGTTTCAAGTCCCACCCTATCTAGTTCTGACAGTAATTTATCCAATATTACCTTTTCCATAACATGAAAGTAGACTTAAGGGACTATATGACTCTGGGTTTGTCTTACTCTCCTTTCCCTTAAAGACAAGTTCAATAAGTCTCCAATCTTGAGGAATCTCCCCGTATTTATATGACCTAGTAAATAATAAATATTATGGTATTTTTTTTTGCTTTTTTATTTCTAAAAAGTCTTTTGGGTTTCTAATACCATGACTGAAATGGACCCCATTCCTAAGTCAAAGTATGGTTAAAGTTTATGAAATTCATATGGTTTCAGTCTTTGATGTTAGACAGAAATGGTCTTCACAGCACCTGCAATGTGCCCAGTAATGACTCCTTCTGCAATTCGTATGGAATGACATGTATCGGTAACATATCTAAGTATTTTTGAAAATTCTTTTTTATAGGACCAATTGCTCCTACTACTTTTGGAACTAACTGGGTATCTTTCTTCCACATTGCTCTTGTTTCTGCTTGCAAATCCTGATATTTTATGACTTTGTGTGTCTCTGTGCGCAGTACACTGTAGCCACTGGGTGTGGTAATTTCAATGATCAATGTACTTTTGTCTTCTTTTCTTGGACCACTATATCTGGTTTTCTAGCATCTATCTTTTGAACTGTTGGTAATGGGTGATTCCATGTGATACAAACCATCATTTTCTAGGATGCTTTGTGGCTCATGTTCCCAGAGTTACAAAACCTATATTTGTCTGTTTCTCTCACATGTTCAATGAACTTTGTAAGTCAATGTGTATGTACCTCACTGTGTTGTGCTGCCAATATTAACCTTTCCTCTCTTGGTTTGAATTTGCCTCTCCTTAACCATTCCTCCATTTGTTCTTGATCAAAATGAGGTTCTTCCTGAAGTTTTCTATACTTGCAACTGTATTTATACATTTTCCACATTTCTTGCTTTTTCATCTGGTCCTTCACCTTATATTCTTTCTTTTGCTATTTGGCACATTCAGTTGCTGCCTGTTTTTTATCCACTTGTGGTTTAATTTCCATTCCTGCTTGACCCCGATATGCTTCTGCTAGCTTAAGCAGGGAAGTTATCTTAGATTTATTTTCCTCATGTTTCAAAACTTTCACTACACTTGGGTCTTCTGAGGTCAGCAGATATGTGTGGAGTCCCACGATTGCAGATCTATACATGTAATCAATTTCACCCTCCTTCGAATGAGGAATATATAATCTTGGTATGCACTGATTTTTATAAATCATTTGCAGAGCATGAAGCATCCTTCTTGTTTTCCTGTCAAATCTATCAAACACATTTTGGGGCCAGTCAATCACTCCAAGACTACAAGTTAGGACAGGAGGAGCTAATTGGTTTATAGCTTGGATTTTGTTCCCTGATGTCAACGCTGTTTTCAGGATTAATTTAAGTCTTCAAAATACTCCTTACTAAGTTTTATTTGCATTTATTCATGTTTTATTGTTGATCCTTCAGACATATTTATACACTCCCTCTTGCTCAAGTTCTTTTATATCACATTCTTGTCCCAAACTGATGTTTTCTTGGTGCTGCAGTTTTCCTACTTTAAAGGTTGCTTTTGCACATGTATTAGAACTAAATGACATTCTTATATTGTCTGAAAAAGTTTTGACAACTTGCAGTTGTATTTTCAGTTCCTCATCTGATGAGCTATACAATTTCAAATTATTAACAAAGAGAAGATGAGAAGTCTTTACACTTTGCTGGTTTTTAGGAGACAAATTATAGCCATGTTAAGTAGACAGCTTAATGGGTTAAGGACAAGGCAAAATAGTAGCGGTGACAGAGCGCCACCTTGGAATATCCCCCTTTGAATTTTTATCCCTGGAATAATAATTTGTCCTTTATTATGGTTTAATTGCAAAGTGGTCTGCCACTGTTTCATGGTCACTGTAATGTAGTTGGTCAGTCTAGGGTGTATCTTATACATTTTTAAGCACTTTTTTATCCAAGAATGTGGGAAACTATCAAATGCATTTATTGTAGTCAATCCACAATCCATGCCATACTTAAATACTTCCCCTTTTTACAGTTCTCCACTATGACTTTAACAACAAATGATCCTTTATTCCATATGAGTTTCTTTTCTTGCCCTTTTATTCTATTGCCATAATTAAGTTTTCTTCTAAATGACTATAGACCTTGTCGGCATCAGTTCCAGTGTATAGTTTATATGCTGTCAGAAGGCAAGTTATTGGTCTATAATTTTTAAGGTAGCTTGCAAGTTCACTCTTAAGTAGAAGCATTGTTTTTTCCTCTTGTTAGCCAGGTTGTTATCTTTTCGGGGTGTGCATATAAATAGTTCTTACTCATGCAGAAAAACAAGAATGTGGTGTAGATAATTGGTTCAACCAACAGCTGAACAAGAATAAAGCAAAAACAAAAGAGGATGACCCAAACCACAGCAGGCAGCAGATAAAAAAAGAATTCCATTTAATGGTAAGTGCTTTCGCAGCACATCAGACGAAGCAGCTGGATGTGCTGCGAAAGTGCTTATCATTAAATAAAATTATTTTTCCTCTGTTGCCTGCTGTGGTTTGGTTCATCCTCTCTTGTTCTTGCTTATTTCTTACTCGTGGCTACATTTTCATACAAAGTTGTCAATACTTTTAACCAGAAATTAGATACTGCATCTGGGCCTGGTGTTTTTCCAATCTGAGACTTTTCTTAACTTTGTTTCAGTCTGTCTGGCTTTTACTTCATCCCATTTCATATCCTGTACATTTAAATTTCTTATTCTTTCTTTTACTTCTTCTGTTCATTTAGCATCTTTGTTATGTTCCACAAGATCTTTATAGATACTTCTCCAAAATGTATCCATTTTTTTTTCTTTTTTTTTTTTTTGGTGGTCTTTCAAGTCTTTTACTTTGTTTCCCAGTTCTCTATAACACTTTTTTGGGTCATCAATAAATTGCTTATGTTGTACTTTTCCTTTATATTTATTTGCATATCTTCTAAGTCTTTCCACCTGTGCCAAGATTTTTAGTTTATTTGCGATAGTGGATGATAGATCCTGCTTTGTTCTAATACTGCACATTGCTTTTATCATGTCTATCTTTCTAAGTATTTTTGTTGATCTGTTCCCTTTTCTATACTCTTCTAACAGTGACACTTCTTGTCTTAGTTGCTTTATATTTTTCTCTGTTTAATACTTCCATGATGGTATTCACTTTCTCCCCTATCTCTACCTGAGTGCCATGTGTTCTTGTGATAGAACTTTATCAGTTAATAATTTAGCTGCACACAAATATATTCTGTTTACTTCTGTTATATCGCATGGATTTCTATGGACAGTCCTAATTATTTTGCTCATTTGTTTTATCAAACTTCTAACTTTTGTGGTTTTATTGACCTTCTGCAGTCTATTTCTTTCATTGATCTTAATATGTCTATCTATTTCTATTAAGTCAAGTAACTCTTCTCTTAGCTTGTTTTCTTCTAAACCGAGGGTACATTTTTTTCCATTTCCTGCAGGCATTCTGTAGAAAGTTCTATTGTATCTTCCTGTGGCACATTCTCTTCAATTTTGTCTTGTGCCATTCATTGCTCTGTCATATGAGAACTCACTGGCCTATCACTTCTCAACATTAACTGTGTCATAGTTTTCACAGTTTCCTGTTCCTTCCCTTGCTGTCCAGCTTCAAGTGAATGTTTATACCCATTTCTTGTGGAAGGCTCCAAAATATCTTCATATGGCACCTGACCAATTGCTTCCCATTCCACTTGTTTCCCCTTAATTTGGAGTTCCATTGCTCTATTCTTTTGTGGTACTTTCTGAGTTAGATATTCTACACTGAATCATTCACTTTAGAGGTACTCCATAACCTCACTGTCTGTTTCTTTAACGCCTCCATTACTTATCTCCTTTTCTACTTTTCCTCTTTGTCTTCTTATTTTTTATATTGTAAAGTTTTCCATGTCTGGATTCCTTTTACTATATTTCTCTTCAAGTATATTTGGTGCTGCACTTTTTGTATTGATTAGTTTTTCTTTCTCCTTTACATAGATATTACACCGTATTAACTCTCTTTTTCTTTCCCATGTCCATATTTCTTCTTCAGATGTCTCCTGATCTTCCTGTGTCTCCTTACTTTGGGGACTTGTTCCATCATTCTGTGATGTAACCTGTTTTAGACCTTCTACATCAAATCATTTACTTTGCAATTACCCCATAACTTCAACTTCTATTTTTTAACTTCTACTTTACTAATCTGCTTTTCTACATTCCTCTTTGTGATATTTTTTTTATTGTGAAATTTTCCATGTCTGGATGCCTTTTCCTGTATTGCTCTTCAAATATCTTTGGGGCTGCCTTCTTTATGTTGATTAATTTGCATTTTTCCTTTGCATAAATATTGCACCATATCAAATCTCTCTTTCTTTCCTATGTCCATATTTCTTTTTTATACTTTTCAAAAATATCTAGGTTTTGTTTATATCTTTGCACTTCTCAGATGCTTCTTTTTCCAAATAGATCATAGTTTCTTGTTTTTCAAAAATCCGTTGTATTAATCACCAAACATTTTTATTTGAAGCTTCTGACAGTTTTTCATGTGGAAGTATTTTCTTTCCTCTAATTTCTCTCTTAATCTTTTTGTATATCTTGTGTCTGGAAATTCTGGGTTTTTTGCATAATAGTAACAATGCATAATTTCTTTATCCTCAGTAGTCCACTCTATCAGCTTTATGGTTCTTCTTTGGCCTATTAGTTTTTGCGATTTTTGTGGACTGCTACTTCCTTCTACAAGAGGGGGGGGGGCATCCTCCCACTGGGCCTGGCCTGGCCCCATTGTAGGAATGTTTCTGCATTTTTCCATTCGTAGTAACAGTGCACCTACCAGGATTGGACACTTTTTTATTCTGGGTCTTGTGAAGCCAGCTATCTCTTTTAATTTTTGACCTACTTCTGTCCATGATATATGCTATATAAATGCAGTCTATATATCAGTGTCACCTTGACGAGGTTTTGTAGAAAACAGGGTCCACCTCATGAAGGCACTCACTAAGACTTGAGGATGAATTCAGTTTCATCACTACTACTCTCCTTTGCTTGCTTGCTGACTTTTCATCTCTCCATTCATACCCCAGTACTGTACCCAGTATGGTACTGTAACTTCTTGCTGAAGTGTTCTTAGGTCATTGTTACTAATTCTACCTCCTCCCTGTGCTTTGTTTGGATCCAGTTTGTGCAGTTCTTTTTCAATATAATCTAATTTGATTCCAGTATCTGAGATTACCTGGATGTGACTAGGATGACTTATCACCCCCTTTGTGGAGCCAAACCATTTTGCATTAGATTTTGTAAATATATCTATAATCTGTTGTGTCTGAGAATAAATTTTAATCTACACACAGTTTATCAATCTGTATGTCTTTACTCCTTCCACATCATATGTATCTATAAAAAGGTTTTGTATTATGCTCAATATCTTTATATAAATTATCTTCAAATATTTCTTGAGCTTGTCTTACACTATGCTTAATTTGTTTATTCAGCTGGTTTATTTCCATTTTCAAAGCTGTATTTCAACCTCTTTTCCATTTCTGACATTGTTTGTCTCTCACCTTAATCAGATATCTTTCTCTTATGGAAATATATCCCCCTGATGTTGTATGCCTAGAGCCTGATGTTAATTTTTTTTTATTTTTTGTACTCAATTTCTCTTTCAAAACCTTCAATATTCCATCTGCAGTTTTCCCACTGAACCTGTCACTCTATTTAGTTTTACATAGTGACTGTTTTGCTTTCATATAATCTGTAATTAATCTTCTGTGCATTGGTTTAGATTTCATTTTGGCAGATTATCTAGCAACAAATTAACCTTTATAACCCCTGTGATGTCCCCACTTTGCGCCAGTAATCAAGGAGCCTGAATCCTCACCATTGACACTGGAGAGAGATGTACACTTGGAACACAAATGGATACACTCAGTATTTTCAGATGCAGACCCCTCTGCATGAAGCACAATCTCCCTTAAGAGAACACAAGGAACACACTCAGTCCAGCGTCTGGAACTCTCTAGCTGTCTTTCTCCAGGTCCCCAATAAGACTCCCTACTAGTACAGCTATAAGGTTAGGTCCTCCGCCAAATACCCAACCAGAGTCCTCCAGCATCCTCTCAGTGAAACCAGTGCTTTGCATCCCTTCCCCAAGTAGCTGACACACACACTCTGTGATTTAATTTTCACAGACAGACACCAGGTAAAGGCTAGCACAGATTACCCACTCTACCAACTTTGCCCAGGATATAAGGTAGATTCACTGCCAACAGTCAGCTACTATAAGGCTCTTAAAAGGGTATCCAGTTTTACTGAGTGAAATGAATATTAATACAAATGGTAATGTTTACCAATCTGCCAGGTGTTCAAGAGTGGCCAGAGTATCACCAAATAAATATGTGCAAATACTCTCAAAACTTAAAATATTTTCTAAAAAGGACCAGACACAAAGAAAAGTTTAAATATGTTTAATAATAATAAATAAGAAAAGAACATGGAAATACTAAATATCTATTTACAGTAAACACCAGAGTTTGAACCTCATGAAGTATTACAAATAACACCAATGGAAAGTTTCACAGTTATAGAAAAACAGTATTTAACTAGTTGCACTTTCTATTCCTGATTGACTGAATAGAGCAAGGCAAGATGGGTGAGTGGTCCTTGTTGTCAGATCCAAGACAGGATACAGAATGTTGCTGACACTTCAGTCTCCTCTAATACTAAAACATTATTTCTTTACAGAATGAAATCAAATACATCTCATCATCTTAGTCTGTTTCCCATGATATCACCAGCACTAGAAACTACTTGGGTTTAGCACCTACATGTTACAATAAACGCAGTTAGAGCATTGCTTAGATGTGTTCCAGCTTCTGGAAGTCATAAAACCATAAAACCATTCCACTCTTCCTACAGGAGTTACAATCTATTCTCTAGCACAGACACTGCATCTCTGGCTCCATTCAAAAACTGTGGGATAACATCTTTATGGCTTAACCCATAAAGTAATTTAATTTCAAGAATATGTTTCCAAAATCAGAGGGATTAATCTCTTCTCTCCCAGTATATGGTGTTACAATGCATACATTTAAACAATTACAGTAATACATATACCCCGGGATTCATGAACCTTGCGCCAGGCGCCCGCATAGCGTCAGCGTTATAAAGCCAAATATGGCCACCGAGCGATTCAGGTATGAACCAATCCCACGTGCACTACCGGGCGCATACCGGACCTGCACCCCCGGCGTAGGTATGCTAAACACACTGTGTGCGGTATTGCACCATGCAAATGAAGGCAAATAGCGATCCACGAAGTGGGGCAGGCGTAGCGTAAGGGCACAGCAATGTAAACCAAAAAAAACGGTTTACATTTACCCAAACATGACCAAGGAGTAACGGAAGGCTGTCAACGTCAGGTATCATACAGGTGCAATATGCCAATGGCGAAAGGCACCGAGAATGTCCAAAGAAAACATGCACAAAATGTAAATAATGACATAAATGGTATGTATGTAGAAACCACAGCAGAACCCCCGGATATGTGCACAGAAGGTGCAAAGCAATGAAATTATATGACAATGTCCTAAAAGAGCAGTATAATACACATCAGCTGCACAGCCACCACACACCATAGTATGTATGTAAAGCTTCAACCCCAGAGCAAGGGTTGTCAAGGAGTGGCGGCAGTGTTCGGCGCCAGAACCATGTATTAGCAGTCAATGCCATGCAAATGAGGCAGATAATAGTGAATCGCAAAACCGCCGGGTGTAAGGATGGAGCAACGGCGAGCGGTAGTACACCGAGGAGTGGCCTACACGGGATACATGTCAATCGCAGAGGGGTGTGCCACTGTAGGAGGAAGCACATTGGAGGCCAGCAAACATGGGCTGTACAATGCACATCACAGCAGCAGGATCGGCGTGTGAGGAAATAGATGCGCTGAGAGTACATAATGCCGCACAGATGCATGTGCACGAGGATGACTACGTTCCCCAACCCAGTCATGTGACGGCCTCCCCGTCAACAACCACAGATATAGGAAGGTAAAGCGGAGAATATGAGGAAATGCGGAAGCAGTGTAATTGGAGCCGTAATGAGCAATCAACACCAATCAATCCAGGAAGGGCAAACGGCGGCAGCTGACAACTCTGCATGCAGACCCTGCAAAACGGAAGGGAGGCATAGGAATGCAAAGATAGTAGGGGATGTAGTAGAAATGCAAAGAGCAAAGAACCGAAATAGCACAGCCAAGTACAGAGGTAGCATAACGGCGGCGGCAGATAAAATGCATCATATGCCATGTGCCTGCAGGATGCACTGCAGGCAATAGTAGGTGCAACGTGCAGAAACAGTAATGTAAGATGCAAAGCTAAGCCAATGCAGGCAACTGTAATGTAACACTAAAGGCAATACCGTTGCAGTTGCAATGGTAAAACACCGAAGATAATCCACAGATACGGCTGCACAGACACACCCAATGATATCACCGGGTATACAGCACAACAGTATAAAGTGTGAATGCACACAACACACAGCACGATTTCCCAAACGCCGCACCGTAGGGTGTAAACACACGGGGAACTTTTAATATGTATATGTTGGGTGCCGCCGTGGCTGTGATGCACATAGGTATGTGTCAGAGACAGACGGAGTTGCGAAGGAGGGTGCCGACAACTACCGTAGGCCTCATAGGAGAAGGAGAGTGTTCAGACCAAGGGTGACCTACCAGGGGCTGCAAGACCTGGAGATAGTAGAGCGCTACAGGGTGAACAGGGACACGTTACAGCAAATAGTGGAGCTGTGCCGGCCACGCCTGAGAACAAGAGACAACAGAGGGAGCCCATCCCAGTGGACACAAAGGTATGTGTGAGCTTGCGAATACTGGCTACAGGTACCTTTCAAAGGCCAACCAGGGATATAATGGGTATCTCACAGGCATCAGCATCCAGGGTACTACACCAGTTCCTGGATGCCATGTTACGACATGCCCATGAGTATATAAACTTCCCCAGATCTCAGGAGGAGTTGGCTAGCAATATGCGCCACTTCCACCGTGTGGCACAATACCCGGAGGTACTGGGTGCGATAGACTGTACGCACATAGAAATCAAGTCACGGCCCGGGGAGCAGGGTAGATGCTACATAAACCGCAAGGGATACCCCTCCATCAATTGCCAGGTTGTGTGCAATGCGCAGGGCATTATCACGGATGTGTGCTGGCAGCCCTGAAAGCTACCACGACTCCCATATCTGGCATGCCTCACAGCTGTATCAGGTATTCGCCAGGGGGGACATCACACAAGGTCACCTTGTGGGGGATGCTGGCTATGCACTGGAGCCGTGGATGATGACACCCATCAGAAATGCACACACACACATGCAAGAACGCCATAATGAGGCACACGCACAAACCAGAATAATCATAGAGCGTGTGTTTGGGATGTTGAAATCACGGTTCCGGTGCTTGGATACATCCGTGGAGCCTTGCAGTACTCTCCAGGCACATGTGCCCACATATTCATAGTATGTTGTATGCTGCACAATATGATTCTGCGGAAACAGCTGCTGCAGGGACATAATGGTGTAGGGCCACCAAGCCCGCCACAACTGCCAAGGCAAGCACAGGCACAGGGCGTTCAGCGCCATGAACACACTGTGCCAGCCCCAGTAGGTAGACGGAGGCGTACCCAATATGCCTACGCCCTGGCAAAGAGGGAACGCATAGCACATACTTTGGCAGCGTAGGCCCCATGGACTGACACCTCCTTACCTGCACACACAGTGAAATGGACGCCACACAAACATGTCCGCCCGTAATGTGTACCGTATGGCCGGACCTATGTGTGACTCCAACAAAGGCACCACCCAAACACTGCACACCCAATAGCCAGCAGAGCATGGAACGCCAACACCTCAACCATACGCCGTCTGCTGCCACTTTCGCCGCAAGTCGACTACATATGTACTTATGTGCATACCCAGATACGGAAATAGATATCAGTACACACGTAGAAATATATGTACACATACACAGATATAAAGTACAACAGGTTAATATGGAACCCAGGGATGCAAGTTTACAGATAAGTAAGACGCGAAATCTCCACATAGTAAACATAGTGAACGACAACCCGATCATCCGGGAAGGTGGGCAGAGCAGGAACGCCAGCCATGGAAATGTCAACCTGCATCAATACATATCCCGGTCGGGACAATCGCCAGGCCACGGTACAGTAACGGGATATATGCGTGTCATATCCATAGGATATGAGTGCAGAGGCATTACACCGCCGCGATGCGCCAACGTAGGTAGTGTGTGCAACCGTCGGTGCGAAAGCGGCAATCATACCTGTCAAGTGTACATCATTATGAGGAACGTACCTCATTTGGGGTCTAAAACAGTTCATGTTCCTCGCAGTTCCTCAAAGTTCCACATTGAAATAGTCTGTCACACATTCATTGTTAGGAATGTATTTAAATGAAATCCTGGTAAATAGAAATTAATCATAGTAATTCATTAAAGGTTCTTCTTTGTAAGTAAATCAGCATATTCTAACCATCCTATGACCTTCTTAGCTGAAGTTGTTAGTAAGCCATTAGTATGTGTTCCACATTTTGCCCATTTGTTCCACATTATGAATGTGTGTGTTCCTCATTTTGGAAATGGAAGGTTGAGAGCTATGGCGGCAATATGTGTATGTGTGAGGTGAGGTTGTCGTGTGTTCCGCTGTGTGTGTGTAATGTGTGCCACTGTAAAATGTGTATGTAGGTGACATGTCACAGGCGGAGTGTAATAACATCGTGGGCATACAGTACAGGAACCATAGGCGCATGTACAGCAGTGCCCACAAAGTAGTACTGACATCTCCTCAGTGGCTAGGCGTGGCGGCGAAAACGATGCAAAGCGGAAATGTCCCTGTGCTTTGTTTGGATCCAGTTTGTGCAGTTCTTTTTCAATATAATCTAATTTGATTCCAGTATCTGAGATTACCTGGATGTGACTAGGATGACTTATCACCCCCTTTGTGGAGCCAAACCATTTTGCATTAGATTTTGTAAATATATCTATAATCTGTTGTGTCTGAGAATAAATTTTAATCTACACACAGTTTATCAATCTGTATGTCTTTACTCCTTCCACATCATATGTATCTATAAAAAGGTTTTGTATTATGCTCAATATCTTTATATAAATTATCTTCAAATATTTCTTGAGCTTGTCTTACACTATGCTTAATTTGTTTATTCAGCTGGTTTATTTCCATTTTCAAAGCTGTATTTCAACCTCTTTTCCATTTCTGACATTGTTTGTCTCTCACCTTAATCAGATATCTTTCTCTTATGGAAATATATCCCCCTGATGTTGTATGCCTAGAGCCTGATGTTAATTTTTTTTTATTTTTTGTACTCAATTTCTCTTTCAAAACCTTCAATATTCCATCTGCAGTTTTCCCACTGAACCTGTCACTCTATTTAGTTTTACATAGTGACTGTTTTGCTTTCATATAATCTGTAATTAATCTTCTGTGCATTGGTTTAGATTTCATTTTGGCAGATTATCTAGCAACAAATTAACCTTTATAACCCCTGTGATGTCCCCACTTTGCGCCAGTAATCCAGGAGCCTGAATCCTCACCATTGACACTGGAGAGATGTACACTTGGAACACAAATGGATACACTCAGTATTTTCAGATGCAGACCCCTCTGCATGAAGCACAATCTCCCTTAAGAGAACACAAGGAACACACTCAGTCCGGCGTCTGGAACTCTCTAGCTGTCTTTCTCCAGGTCCCCAATAAGACTCCCTACTAGTACAGCTATAAGGTTAGGTCCTCCAAATACCCAACCAGAGTCCTCCAGCATCCTCTCAGTGAAACCAGTGCTTTGCATCCCTTCCCCAAGTAGCTGACACACACACTCTGTGATTTAATTTTCACAGACAGACACCAGGTAAAGGCTAGCACAGATTACCCACTCTACCAACTTTGCCCAGGATATAAGGTAGATTCACTGCCAACAGTCAGCTACTATAAGGCTCTTAAAAGGGTATCCAGTTTTACTGAGTGAAATGAATATTAATACAAATGGTAATGTTTACCAATCTGCCAGGTGTTCAAGAGTGGCCAGAGTATCACCAAATAAATATGTGCAAATACTCTCAAAACTTAAAATATTTTCTAAAAAGGACCAGACACAAAGAAAAGTTTAAATATGTTTAATAATAATAAATAAGAAAAGAACATGGAAATACTAAATATCTATTTACAGTAAACACCAGAGTTTGAACCTCATGAAGTATTACAAATAACACCAATGGAAAGTTTCACAGTTATAGAAAAACAGTATTTAACTAGTTGCACTTTCTATTCCTGATTGACTGAATAGAGCAAGGCAAGATGGGTGAGTGGTCCTTGTTGTCAGATCCAAGACAGGATACAGAATGTTGCTGACACTTCAGTCTCCTCTAATACTAAAACATTATTTCTTTACAGAATGAAATCAAATACATCTCATCATCTTAGTCTGTTTCCCATGATATCACCAGCACTAGAAACTACTTGGGTTTAGCACCTACATGTTACAATAAACGCAGTTAGAGCATTGCTTAGATGTGTTCCAGCTTCTGGAAGTCATAAAACCATAAAACCATTCCACTCTTCCTACAGGAGTTACAATCTATTCTCTAGCACAGACACTGCATCTCTGGCTCCATTCAAAAACTGTGGGATAACATCTTTATGGCTTAACCCATAAAGTAATTTAATTTCAAGAATATGTTTCCAAAATCAGAGGGATTAATCTCTTCTCTCCCAGTATATGGTGTTACAATGCATACATTTAAACAATTACAGTAATACATATACCCGATTCATGAACCTTAAGCCAGGCGCCCGCATAGCGTCGGCGTTATAAAGCCAAATATGGCCACCGGCGATTCAGGTATGAACCAATCCCGTGCACTACCGGCGCGCGCCGACCTGTGCCACCCGGCGAGGTATGCTAAACACACTGTGTGCGGTATTGCACCATGCAAATGAAGGCAAATAGCGATCCACGAAGTGGGGCAGGCGTAGCGTAAGGGCACAGCAATGTAAACCAAAAAAAACGGTTTACATTTACCCAAACATGACCAAGGAGTAACGGAAGGCTGTCAGCGTCAGGTATCATACAGGTGCAATATGCCAATGGCGAAAGGCACCGAGAATGTCCAAAGAAAACATGCACAAAATGTAAATAATGACATAAATGGTATGTATGTAGAAACCACAGCAGAACCCCCGGATATGTGCACAGAAGGTGCAAAGCAATGAAATTATATGACAATGTCCTAAAAGAGCAGTATAATACACATCAGCTGCACAGCCACCACACACCATAGTATGTATGTAAAGCTTCAACCCCAGAGCAAGGGTTGTCAAGGAGTGGCGGCAGTGTTCGGCGCCGTAACCATGTATTAGCAGTCAATGCCATGCAAATGAGGCAGATAATAGTGAATCGCAAAACCGCCGCCGGTGTAAGGATGGAGCAAACGGCGCAGCGGTAGTACACCGAGGAGTGGCCTACACGGGATACATGTCAATCGCAGAGGGGTGTGCCACTGTAGGAGGAAGCACATTGGAGGCCAGCAAACATGGGCTGTACAATGCACATCACAGCAGCAGGATCGGCGTGTGAGGAAATAGATGCGCTGAGAGTACATAATGCCCGCACAGATGCATGTGCACGAGGATGACTACGTTCCCCAACCCAGTCATGTGACGGCCTCCCCGTCAACAACCACAGATATAGGAAGGTAAAGCGGAGAATATGAGGAAATGCGGAAGCAGTGTAATTGGAGCCGTAATGAGCAATCAACACCAATCAATCCAGGAAGGGCAAACGGCGGCAGCTGACAACTCTGCATGCAGACCCCTGCAAAACGGGAAAGGGGAGGCATAGGAATGCAAAGATAGTAGGGGATGTAGTAGAAATGCAAAGAGCAAAGAACCGAAATAGCACAGCCAAGTACAGAGGTAGCATAACGGCGGCGGCAGATAAAATGCATCATATGCCATGTGCCTGCAGGATGCACTGCAGGCAATAGTAGGTGCAACGTGCAGAAACAGTAATGTAAGATGCAAAGCTAAGCCAATGCAGGCAACTGTAATGTAACACTAAAGGCAATACCGTTGCAGTTGCAACGGTAAAACACCGAAGATAATCCACAGATACGGCTGCACAGACACACCCAATGATATCACCGGGTATACAGCACAACAGTATAAAGTGTGAATGCACACAACACACAGCACGATTTCCCAAACGCCGCACCGTAGGGTGTAAACACACGGGGAACTTTTAATATGTATATGTTGGGTGCCGCCGTGGCTGTGATGCACATAGGTATGTGTCAGAGACAGACGGAGTTGCGAAGGAGGGTGCCGACAACTACCGTAGGCCTCATAGGAGAAGGAGAGTGTTCAGACCAAGGGTGACCTACCAGGGGCTGCAAGACCTGGAGATAGTAGAGCGCTACAGGGTGAACAGGGACACGTTACAGCAAATAGTGGAGCTGTGCCGGCCACGCCTGAGAACAAGAGACAACAGAGGGGAGCCCATCCCAGTGGACACAAAGGTATGTGTGAGCTTGCGAATACTGGCTACAGGTACCTTTCAAAGGCCAACCAGGGATATAATGGGTATCTCACAGGCATCAGCATCCAGGGTACTACACCAGTTCCTGGATGCCATGTTATGACATGCCCATGAGTATATAAACTTCCCCAGATCTCAGGAGGAGTTGGCTAGCAATATGCGCCACTTCCACCGTGTGGCACAATACCCGGAGGTACTGGGTGCGATAGACTGTACGCACATAGAAATCAAGTCACGGCCCGGGGAGCAGGGTAGATGCTACATAAACCGCAAGGGATACCCCTCCATCAATTGCCAGGTTGTGTGCAATGCGCAGGGCATTATCACGGATGTGTGTGCTGGCAGCCCTGAAAGCTACCACGACTCCCATATCTGGCATGCCTCACAGCTGTATCAGGTATTCGCCAGGGGGGACATCACACAAGGTCACCTTGTGGGGGATGCTGGCTATGCACTGGAGCCGTGGATGATGACACCCATCAGAAATGCACACACACACATATGCAAGAACGCCATAATGAGGCACACGCACAAACCAGAATAATCATAGAGCGTGTGTTTGGGATGTTGAAATCACGGTTCCGGTGCTTGGATACATCCGGTGGAGCCTTGCAGTACTCTCCAGGCACATGTGCCCACATATTCATAGTATGTTGTATGCTGCACAATATGATTCTGCGGAAACAGCTGCTGCAGGGACATAATGGTGTAGGGCCACCAAGCCCGCCACAACTGCCAAGGCAAGCACAGGCACAGGGCGTTCAGCGCCATGAACACACTGTGCCAGCCCCAGTAGGTAGACGGAGGCGTACCCAATATGCCTACGCCCTGGCAAAGAGGGAACGCATAGCACATACTTTGGCAGCGTAGGCCCCATGGACTGACACCTCCTTACCTGCACACACAGTGAAATGGACGCCACACAAACATGTCCGCCCGTAATGTGTACCGTATGGCGGTCCTATGTGAGACTCCAACAAAGGCACCACCCAAACACTGCACACCCAATAGCCAGCAGAGCATGGAACGCCAACACCTCAACCACCGCGGTTCTACAGCAGACGGCGAGCCGTATGCTGCCACTTTCGCCCAAAGTCGACTACATATGTACTTATGTGCATACCCAGATCTGAAATAGATATCATTACACACGTAGAAATATATGTACACATACACAGATATAAAGTACAACAGGTTAATATGGAACCCAGGGATGCAAGTTTACAGATAAGTAAGACGAAATCCCCACATAGTAAACATAGTGAACGACAACCCGATCATCCGGGAAGGTGGGCAGAGCAGGGAACGCCAGCCTTGGAAATGTCAACCTGCATCAATACATATCCGCTGGTCGGGATGATCGCCAGGCCACGGTACAGTAACGGGATATGCGTGTCATATCCATAGGATATGAGTGCAGAGGTACACACCGCCGCGCCAACGTAGGTAGTGTGTGCAACCGTCGGTGCGAAGCGGCAATCATACCTGTCAAGTGTACATCATTATGAGGCATTACCTCATTTGGGGTCTAAAACAGTTCATGTTCCTCGCAGTTCCTCAAAGTTCCACATTGAAATAGTCTGTCACACATTCATTGTTAGGAATGTATTTAAATGAAATCCTGGTAAATAGAAATTAATCATAGTAATTCATTAAAGGTTCTTCTTTGTAAGTAAATCAGCATATTCTAACCATCCTATGACCTTCTTAGCTGAAGTTGTTAGTAAGCCATTAGTATGTGTTCCACATTTTGCCCATTTGTTCCACATTATGAATGTGTGTGTTCCTCATTTTGGAAATGGAAGGTTGAGAGCTATGGCGGCAATATGTGTATGTGTGAGGTGAGGTTGTCGTGTGTTCCGCTGTGTGTGTGTAATGTGTGTGCCACTGTAAAATGTGTATGTAGGTGACATGTCACAGGCGGAGTGTAATAACATGCGTAGGCATACAGTACAGGAACCATAGGCGTATGTACAGCAGTGCCCACAAAGTAGTACTGACATCTCCTCAGTGGCTAGGCGGCGTGGCGGCGTAAAAGCGATGCAAAGCGGAAATGTCCCAGAATGTACCACAGGACCATAGCCAACAGGAGATGCAAAGGACGCATGTACAAACCATGACCGTATGTATGGCGGCCATATGGTAGACTCAACACGATACGTCGGCAACGTTACACAGCATCAGGCATGTACGGCGAAAATACGCATGTGCTATCCCGGCACCGATCGTGGACACTTACGGTCCCATAAATACCGCTGTGTGTTCCACGACCGTTAAGTAAGCAAGCGCCACATGAATAGGAGGCTACCGGTAGCATACAGGCCGTCCCAAGTACAGGACCACAATCACCGTAACTATCAGTGACAAAATGCCAATGGATAGTAGGCACGGACGAACATCCGCAGATATATAACCGATGTGAAGGAGGAATACGTGCAGGAAGCACACATGCAGGTGATACCGACACCACACGACATCAACAAAACAAACATTCCCAGAACAACAACAGGTAACCTGCAGCTCCCCAAGCAGGGATGGAGCACACACACAAGCATATCTTGTATGTATAAATGCAAGACCCACACCCATTACCGTCACCCACATCCGCAGATATACCCCATCGCACATATCAAAGGGATAACAGCCAAAACCATAGCAAAAACATACAGGCAGTCAATGACAGCGGCATACCCGCAACAAGCCACGTGGGAAACACTAGCAGCAGCTGATGCATCCTTGCATCCGTTGTGTACAGGAATATAGCAGCTATGTTACACATCTGAATGCACAACGCCATCGACAGACACCGCCAGGACACGGACACCCACATGTCGAACAGAATACCATACCCAACACACACAATCCACGGCTAACACCACAGCGTAATGTACCTGACACCACACATAGCGTATGCAGTCACACAAACATGAT
The DNA here is from genome assembly GCF_019279795.1 of Protopterus annectens. Lineage (NCBI taxonomy): Eukaryota > Metazoa > Chordata > Ceratodontiformes > Protopteridae > Protopterus > Protopterus annectens. The sequence continues at coordinate 1,323,358,254 of NC_056744.1, forward strand.
ACAATACATACCATCCCCACGAAGGTAGTGCAAATAACCAAAGGCCACACGAGTAATGAACCATGGCCTAGTTTCGCGGGTAACGTACGAATGGAGGAGGATCACCGGTGATATGCGCATAACTACACACCGAGGAACAGCTATTGGCGTGATGAACCCACATGCCTCAGGTGACGATGAATAAAAGGAAGACTCCCTGGATATTCAAACCGTATGTTCATACCGAACACAAAGTGAATCAAAAGCAAGGAGTTTGAGGAAAATATTGACGAATACAGAAGCAAAGGCCGGAAAGGTATGTCGAACCCACGAGATGTACTGGTGTGTAACGCATGATACGTATGACGAATCTGCACTGTATGTGAACGATGTGTGTAAGTAAAGATACCTGTCCATCAGGCAGAGAGTGGTGAAAGGTGGTTATGTAATGCTAAGCCACGGAGCATACCAACGACTGTGGACAACATGTACACAGCCAGGATAACCCAAGGTCCGCCATAGGGATTCCAAACACAGAACAATGCCACCACCCACGCTGATGCTGTCAGTGGATATCGAACAATGAAGTGCCACAGCAGGGGATAGGACATGTATGTATAGTGTCACAGCACACATGTGCATGGGCATATGCCGTCGATGTCATACGGAATGTGCGCACGACGTGCACGTATCCCTCGCAGTAGGGGTGACTATGTCAATTATGTGTAATGCAAAGCTGTCATGATGGATATGTTCAGAAATCATAGACAGTATCACAGGCATAGCATGCATGATGGAGGGATGGCCTAATGTTCTGTACATAAACAGGATATGTATGGCCTGCACATATGGGACAGAGTAGTAGCAGAATAGGTACCCGAAATGGAGGGGACAGCAAGTAACCATGTCCAAACGTTCTGTAGCAGGTGCAATGTGTGCAACAATGATGTCCGGCAGGGCCGTGTGTAAACACATGTGCAATGTACACAGTAGTGTCACCCCCATGGTAGTGTCCACTGAACGGCAGAGGTGGATGTCAACTGTATGTCTATACAGTACTTCCGCTGTGGTGGTACCATGGGTCTGTGTCACCCTACCAGCAAGGGAGCTATCACATGACTAGTGACACAGTGTGTCCCTGTGGGATGTGCACAGGACCTATGTCCCACAGCACGGTGTGTGTCCAGTCTGTGGAGGTCACACAGACGCCCAGGCTGAGCAATGTGGCATGTGTGCACACATGCAGGAGTGCTCCACCCACCCTGCCCACTGCAAACGCCATGTAGGAGTACTACATGCATCAGTAATGCGGAGAACATGGCCCATGGCAGAGTAGATGACACCCCTGTGTTAGTGGTATGCAGGTGAGTACAGATGTGTTTCATGACTGTCATTTGCATATGTAAACTGTCTGAGCCGGGTAGACATCACGGCATGACTATACTGAGACATGTAAAGTTGTATCCATTGTGTAAGGTACACCACATATGTGTTATTGTAACACTGCCCGCATGTACATGTGTGTATGGCACAGGTACAAGGGCACCCAATGTATCAGCTATACATACGGTCCAGAAATGCGTGGCCCTGCACATGTGTACCCACGCCATAGTGGAATATGGCAACCACAGCACCATGTGGGGCATGTGTGTGTACAGCAACCATGTACAATGTGATATGCATGTATAGGGACAGTATCCATGTGATACACACTGCATGACTGTCACTATGCAAAGGTGATGTGTATGCACTATGTGTGATGTAACTGATGCAATGATATCTACATGATATATCTGCCACACTGACACCTGTATGGTTGTTAGCAATATGAGTAGGATGAGCTAGAATGCTGCCAGGTATGTAGATGTGGTATATGTAGGCATGGACAATACTCTGTGACAGCATGTAGTGTATGTAAGCAAATAGTGAGCATGAGGGGCCACATGACTGAGGACTGTGCAATGTCACACGTACCTGACTTGTTGTAGTTAGCATGATATGCCTGCACCACTGTGTGACCTGTACAGGAGGCACATGGCGTAACATCCTGAGACATAGGGTACGATGTGATGCTGGATGTGTACATTGGCAATACCATAAAGTGGAATGGCGCTGAAGGGCAAAGAGCGGATAATGTCTGATTTGATACCCTCTGTACCACACCAACCACCCATGCAATGGTATGACAGGTGGCCAGCATGTGAATGTGGTGTGCTGTGGCACACAGAAGCCCAACAAGGGTGCCAGTAAAGGCATGGAGGTCGTCAATGAGTGTGTGAAGCATGTATGTGAGGATGTGGCCCAGTGCCATACTGAATGGCCCAGTCATGGGTGTACAAATGCAGCCCCATACGTGCAATGCAGTACCACCCATGTGTAGTGTGATAGATGTGGTAGTGTGGTGGTCAGGGTACACAACGTACATGAACGGGCTAGCAGTCAATGCAGTGTGCTGCTGCAGAGACATGTAACAGCCAGGTTGGCGGGATACAACAACTACGGAGATCGGAGGTGACATTGGGACCGTGTTCTCGGACATAACGTGTGCATGGCAGTACTATGTATGTGTCCACAGGGTTAATACAATGTCCAGCCATGGATTGGAACCCTGTAGTGAGTGAGAGTGTGTATTGTTGGTAGGTACCCCATTGGCAGGCACGATGCCAGCAACATCTGTGTTGGCAATGCCTGCATGAGTGTTGTATGCTGCATTGAATGTGGATGTAGCCAAACAGCAGAGACATACCACCACACTGCGTGAGGGCCCACACTGCAATGTATGGCAGTCATGTGTAGGTAGCTAGCTGTGGAGTATGTGATGCACCATGAGGACACACCATGACTGTCAAGTGACACACCACACACATGTGAACATAACTACCATGCAACAGCCTGCACATGTGCCCATACAGCACGTGTGCATGGAACAGGAATACCACTGTGGCATCTGTGAAAAGGCCAGTACCACCATGTCTCTGTGTGGAATAGCATGGTCCCTACCAGTGCGTAAATGTAGCGGAAGTGCACTGTGATATGTGTCAGCATAGTCACGTAGACTGTCCATCGTACGGGGTGCCATGCCATCAACTACCTCTGTCAGTGGATGTCGGTAGTACCGGCTGTAGAGCGTATGTACCATGCATGCTGCGATGGTCGTGTGTCTAGGGTGTGGCTAGCAGGGCTGAGAAGCATGGATGTTCAGCAAACAGAGGGGGGATGTGTGTAGGCATAGCACACAGACACATGGAGGTGTGGTGCATGCCGAGGGTAGTGTAGGTATGGTATGTGTCATGTAATGTGTCACCCAGCTATGCGTACTGCATGGCCAAGCATGTGTGGGTACATGGGAGTCCATACTAGGGAAGTGCGTGTTACTGTCAATACATGGCAGTAGCAACTGTCCTAGGTGCAATGTACAGTATGCCAACACGGCCAGCATGTAACCTGTGGTGTACAGTGTATTCACCGTCGCGTGTCACAATGTGCGTAGAGGTCACAAACATGGGTATCTGAACATGGATTACCTATGATGCAATGTGTCTCGGGAATATACAGTATGTGTGTAAATCACTGTGTGGTGTGGGAACCACCCACCCGTGTGTGTTGCAGTCCAGGTATGTGCCTGGGAGGTATGATCTGTGTACAATCTGGACTGGCAGGTGTGCCATGTAGGGCATGGAGGCAGGTCCCAGGCACTGCAGATAAATGACATGCATGCCGTACTGTGTGTGCAGTGCTTGTGTACAGCACAGTGGAGGGTGTAAGCATTGTCAGACATCACTGCATGCTGTGCCTACCTGTGACAGCCCTGCCGGAGACAGACATGTGACACCGCTGCACAGGCAGCATAGCATGTGAAGATGTACATGTGGGCTGCACACCTTAGGCAGATGTCCACAGGTCATGTGTGCCACGGTAGTGTGGTTGAACACGACTATCAGACTGGACAAACACCACATGCCTGCATAAGTACAGTATGACCATAGTCAACAGTCCCAGTGACAGAGTAGGCCAATGTACAGTATCCCTGCGTGCAGACCATTGGCTACTGGACACCTGGCTACACACACACCCGGAGGGTTAATTCACCATTGAGCCATCACATGTCCCAGTCCATGTGGGCCGTACAATGTCATCACAGGGTGGTCACAATAGCAGGTGGCAAGGCAGACACGGTGTACCAGGTGATGTGTCATGTGTGCATATGTCGAGTAGCACAGCCATTCACATGTCTGCAACATACTGGTGCACGATGTATACTGTTACATGATGTATGGAACTGCACTGTCACCCACTACAGGGCCATCTGACACAGGTGTGTTGTGACAGGTGCAACCCATGTTTGCACAGGATACACACCGCTGTTGTAGGCAGCCATGCTGGTGGCTACCAGTGATATATGCAGTGGTCATACAGACATACCGCACACAGTGTTCATGCAGGAATGTCCATTGTCGTGGACGATGTGCTGCTATGTGAATGTAGGTGTGTGTTGTGAATGTTACACATCCAGATGACACCATCTGGCGCAGTCATGGTTGTCAACACCAGTACACACATCCACAGCAGTCAGAACCCAGTCCTGACAATGTGTGTCAGTCACCCTCGTACTGTGTGACATATGTGCACATGGCGGAACACCTCCCACTGTCATCTAAGATGGCTACATGATGGCCGGAATGTGCTGTGGAAATGTACAATGCTGGTAGCCCAATGAAGTACCTGGAATCACACACAGTATGCTATGGCAGCCATGTAAACCATGCACAACAATGACCGCCCAACAGACACAAACAATGCATTGACACGTGGAACATGTGCACATGACAACCCCCAATGAGGTATGTTGCACATATTGATGTACAATTGTCATCTATGGCCATAGCATGGATGCAGACGCACATACTCCACAGGTAGTACCATGTGATGTAGGTAGGGGGGCATTGCTCATGTACATGTGACAGTAGCTGTACAGACACATGTCCTGCATAGCCGTCATGTAGGGGTAGCTGTGGCATGTGACCGCTGGACATGCCCGTACAATTGACCATGTCCCACAGGAGATGTGTTATGTGTGTACCACATGTGATGTGCTGACAACAAGCTGTGACGTGTACGGCTGCCGGTGTACCTGTGTGACAATGTCTGTGATGGGTGCAAAGGCATATAGTATCGTATTGCATGCCCACAAGCCCCACATAGGTGCATAGCCTGAACATACAATACAAGGAGTGTGTGGGATGATAGCAACCCACAGGAGGAGATGGGTATGGACGGCAGCCCACAACCACATGTGTGTGTACGGTGTTCACGTCCACGATTCATGAGCATATGAGAGGCTAGTGTTACAGCTGTACAGGGTTGCATGCATATATGTTCAGCTACATCCCTGTGTGTCCCACCACTGGCCCGTGGACCGATGGACACCAACCAAATGTGCAGATATGAGATGTGCACAGCACATCACAGATGCCTACTGTAGAACAGGCTTACCGTGTAGACATGTGCACAGTAAGTCTGTGCCAGCTGCAGTCAAACATGTTATGTGCTGAACAACACCAATAGTCCAGGCCATGCCACAGATGGACGTGCCTGCATCTGTGTATGTATGGCTGTGAATGTCTCCGGCATAGCAATATAGCTGTGTCACCGTTGTGAACAACAATATGAATGGGTTGTATGTGTGAGGGGTGCGTCATACGTGTATGGTCAGATCAACGATACCATCAGTGACCCTGCTATGTGAACATCCCTGTCCCCATACATGGATACCTATGCTGTGCCCAACACCACATTCACAGAGGGAGGGATGGCGCTGTGTAGTGCAGCAGCAGACATGGGGGTGGCAGCAGGCACTGGATGTACACATATGTGGTACCCACATCAGTGCAGGCAACCATCCATGTGCACGGGATAGCGGTGTGTGTCCACATACAGCACTGTGTTGATCAATATCCCAGCACATAGCACCTGCCAGGGTTACAGTGTATGCATGGATGTGTGATACCTGCATGCACCAGACACACCCTCAGCAAGCAGCGTGCAGCATACCTCGCTTGAGGCCAGTGTCCACACCATGGTGATAGACATGTTGAATGTCCATATACACATAGCAATGACATATGGAATGGACAGCCACCCTGCCAATATCGTCAACCCCAGGTGGATCACAACCCAGTGCCATGTATGTGGCATACCCTGCCATACCATGCAGACCTGCCCAGCAAGGCTGCATGAGCTATCACAGTCCTACATGGTGCAATGGACAAAAGGCACTCTCACTATCAACCATACACAGCAGTAATGTGGCGGTGATGCACCCTGTGGTGTTACAGGTGCTGTGTGATGCTCTGGACAATGTGTGTGTGTACATGCTATGCATGGCCTTTCCTGCTAATGTGTCATGGTTACACATTGCCCTATGTCTATCACATGTGCAACACAGGTGAGCTGTGGCAAGTTGTCCAACACCCGTACAGTGCTGTGTGGATGTACATGGCACAACACATGCATGTGCAGGTGTCCATGTGTATGTGTACAGTGCCACTGCTGACGTTCACAATGGCTACAGGCGTGATGTGTACTGACATATACACAGCGTCCAGGTGAACAGTAGCACCGACGTCACATGGGGACCTATGCCAAGTGATATGGACACAGGTGCAGCCAGGTACACATGTCCACAGCAGGCTAACATCTACATGGTGCATGTACAGTGTGATGGGGTGGCACACAGATATGATGTGACACCCACTGCTCAATGGTGTGAAGCCAACACATCGGCAGTGTCACTGCCACGATGCCTGTCACAGATTACTGTGCAGATGTCGTACTTGTCATAGCAATGTATTTCCAGCAGTATGCCAGCACAGCAGTGTAAATGTGACCTGCCACCATCATTATGTCTTACAGATAATGCCACGTTCCCGGCTTCCCGCTTTCAGTCGACAGGAGGAGGAGGTGATCATCCCATACCTCCATACTAATCATGACGTCTTATTCAGTCATGTGCCACAGCAGGCACAGGAACGACAGGAGATGTGGGAGGAGATGTGCAGGAGGGTGAACAGCCTGGGCAGATACAACCGCACTTATCAGCAGATCCGCAGGCACTGCACAGACCTGATCCGGCATGCAAGACAGCGTGCCACTGCAATCGCCAGACAACAACATGGGACAGGTGGTGGGCCACCAACCCAGCCCCCACTCACAGCCACGGAGGAGCTCCTGGCCAGTCTGGGGACACCCACGGAACAACACGCAGAAACCCATGCGTCCATCGTGGAGGTGGGTGTCTCCCGAACTATGAGCTTGGAGCTGACTGGTAAGTCAGTGTTGCATGTTTGTATGATAAGCGACGTGGGGGTGGGTGTCATAGTACAACACATAATATAGCAATACATGCCAGGTATATGGCCACACAAGATGCATACTACAGTATGCTATGTTGTGTTAGCAGACATGTGCATAGCACATGCTAACTCAGATGCATGATGTGACATGCACAGTGCTGACCGTGGCGATAGTAATGGATAATGTGTATACCTTTGTGTCATCCCTTTACAGGTACATCTGGCGTGTTGCAAACACAAGGGTCTGTTGCAGGTAAGTCTGTTGCTAGTCAAAGGCATGATATGGTGTATTGATATTCCCCATGTGTCCAGGCATGACATGCACACCTGTGTGTGCCCCAGTCACGGTATACAGGTTGCACCACCCGACACACACACCACCCATGTACAGTAGATACAACCGTTAGCGTAGAGTGGCATGACACCACACAACCTATTGGTGTGTTACATGCATTCAGCTATGCATACAATGGTGTAGGTGTTCCACAATGGCTGCATGTGTAGTATGCATCGGTATGCCTCTGCAGTATGCACACAGTACCACATAGTGAGCTGTGATCTTGCCAGAGCACAGGTGTTACCAATGTGACCTATGCCCCTGCATCGGGTGCATGTGCCATGTCCCATGCACGTGGATGTCTGGCTGCAACATTTTCACACCATGACATGACCTATGCACGACATAGCAGACATCCACACTGTCTGCATATCTGTAGGGAATGTGACACCTTACACTAGTATGGTTGTATGTCACATGGGCCACCACAGGGCTGTGTGCACGATGTCCACCACACACAATTGTCAATGACCCAGACAGACAAGGCCATGGTCGATACCTACAGGCATGTTGCCACACAGTACATCCACAGTGGGTAGTCACTGTTGCACCCTGTACACACATAGTGGGCTCATCACTGTAGTGGACCCCCTGGACATCCAATGTAGTACACCAGTGACATGGAATGCCTCTCCACAGCTACTACAGGTGCCTCCAATGTCCACCATATACGTGCTGCTGAGCAGCTGAACTGACTTACAGACATGGCAATGTAATGCGTCCAGGTCACGCATCGCACAGAAACATAACTGTGTCCTGCTACTGTGCAGTGGCACAGTGCCCGCACTCCACACTGTACAGCTATGTACACAGCTCACACCAACCGCACCTGCACAGACATCCCTGTTACCCATACATTGTATCTGTAGACTGTACACATAACACTGTACCGTGACAGCCGTTGTGATGTGGTGCATGCGGTGGGACACCATCGTCACATGTCCACATGATACCACACATGTTTGCGGTGTACATTACATAGTGTCGGCAGCCATGTGTACTGTCAACTCACCCGTGGCCACACGGTGTATCACGGTGATGCATGCAAACTACCATGAATGTGTGTACTGCATGCCTACTAAAAGACACCTGCCTGTTGTACTGTTCCCACCAGGGCAGTGTGCATACTGCCACTATGAATGTCTGGTCTACATTCACTGGTCTGTGGTGTGTGAATGCTGCATGCCACCTGCATTATCACATGCATGATGTGTGTGTGTGTGTGTGTGTGTGTGTGTGTGTGTGTGTGTGTGTGTGTGTGTGTGTGTGTGTGTGTGTGTGTCTGTATTGTAACCGACGGTATGTCTTTGTATTGACAGGTGCTGTAGGTGAGTTCCCCTCCTGCGGTCCATCTGATGCTAGTGTCCCTACAGATACTAGTGGTGATGACCATGTGCATGAGGCACAGGCAGGGTCGTCACAGGCAGACACTGTGCCATTGGAGAACATCACACTTACGTCCCCTTCCTCCCTGCACACGGTTCGGATGCCGACACATACCCCAACACCGTTGCCCATAGATGACGGTCAGTCAGCGTCTGTTGGCACTGAGCAGGAATGTGTGGTGGCTGCAGAAGGTGTGGGTACACACGATGTTGCCAGTGTAATGACTGGTGCAGTGCCACGCAGGCATGTGGCAGGTGCTGCTCGTAGGGGGAGCACCGCTAGACATACACCTGCCGTACAGTGTGCATCAGCTGGTATAACCAGACGCATGTTCCAGACTGTAATGGCGGCGCAGGCACGTGCCAAATGGCAGAACCAGGAAGTGCAGAGGCTGCAAAGGTCTGCAATCCGTTCCTTGAATGACAACATCCAGGCATTGGCGAATGCCCAACAGCATCTTGCTGATGTTCTGGATAGGAGATTGGGTGAGATGGCTGGTATCCTCGACCGAGGCATGGCCATCCTTGAGCGTGAGCTGTACATGCAGGAACACCAGGTAGGGGTGAGGCATAGGGCACGTGGGCGTGGGCCAGCAACACCACCTGGTGCAGGTCAGCGTGTGCGTGCCACCTCCCATGCCCACTCACACAGTGCTGGTAGCAGCAGCAGTGCAGCTGCTACTACACCAACCACACCAGGACAGAGCAGGCCACGTGGATGTGGCCCTGGACGGCCCCGGCGTGGGCACGTTTCCAGTGGACATGTGACATCGGAGAGTGGACAGTCCGTACCTCCACCTGGTCATGCCCGTGCGACCCCAGGCAGGCACGGGTCACGTCACCGCAGGCGGACACAGTGAGCCGTAACACCTGCACTGTACAGTCTGGGGCTGCCAAGCATACCCCGTGTAGGCATCACAGATGACTGAACTGTGTACACACAAACCCACACACAGCAAACACAACTGTAGGGCTCCACCACACCCACATGCAATCTACACAGTCATGCCCAGTCAATGCACAGGCCCTTACACACACGCATGATGTCATCCATTGGTACAGCCCATGCCTGTGGCACACATATCACCCTGTGCATATGATGAAGTCTCTGCCGCATAACTGTGAGCTACACCATCAGTGCGGTTATGCAAACATATTCTGATGCACAGGGTGGACAAGATAGTGAGAGGTGTATGTGATACCTGTGTCCGCATAGTACGTGATGTGTATGTTGTGGTGTGTGTGTATGGCTGGTGACAGGTGTGTATGTGATGTGGGTTGTGCACTGACATCATGCAGCAGACATACCATGCAGGACAGGTGCAGCATTCATTGATCTGTGTACACAGTATGCGTGGTGGTTACATGTGTAGCACCATGTTGGTTCAGTTAACTCGTATGACAATGATGGTGTACTTGCATGTGCCTACTGGGAGCACTGTAATTAGTTCCCCACGTGTAGTCGTGGGGTACCCACAGGCATGTCTGGCAACATCAGCATAGCACAGGTACCCGCAACCGGCATGGACCCTACATAGGTACATAGGCGCACATGTACATAACAGGGTATGTGCCCTACGACATGTGTGGACCTAGCATGACTGTGTGTGGCTGCTAACACCCCTCAGGATGGGGATGCTACATCCATCAGTCCCCAGTCCCTCGTCCAGCACTGACACACAGATGATGCCTGGCGCATAACTATATTCACACATCCACACGTCATTATTACTCCTGGACGAAGGCAGTCAGGGCCTTTCTTTCACATGGGCTGGCACTCCTCTACGTGTTGTAGGGGGTCTCCGTCCGTTGACCCTGTTCCCCCAGCACGTCCCACTCATCTTTGTGGTGATGTGTCTGACAGTCGCTTCTGTGCCCGTGTTTGCCTGGAGCCTAGGAAGTGGAATATGCCCATGTCACCCAGGTCAGACATGGCCGTGTATGCCAGGCACAGATCACCACAGAGCAGATGTGCTGGGAAGGTTTACAGCCGGAGTCCCCTTGGTCGTGCAGCTTGTGACACATGTCCTAGCACCATCATCCCCACCTTGTGTAACGTTTGCGGTCCTTCCGAGTGCTGCAGGCGTCAGGTTAGCTACAGGCCAGATGTGCCATTGTACGCAGTCATTGCTCTGGTGTGTGATGTGTACAGGGATACAATGAACACCCCTGATGTGGATGCGATTCCTTCCAGACCAGGAGGCCACAGTGGAATGTCTTCACACCCACATTGCCATTGTGTGTGTTGACAGAGGTTACCGACAGGTGTGGTAGCCATTTCCATGAACATGTCCACCATCTTGAATGGCTTACCACCTACATGTGACATTGGGCCGAACATGTCCTTCACACTGGGTAGGTCTGCACCTTCTCTGGCATGTAGTAGCAGGCCATGGCTCTGGCACCAGTTATCCATGTCTATGACGCCCTAGGTGGATGTCCGTGTCACATGGGGTGTTGGGTATGGTGGCCGGTGTGTAGTCATCTGCATACCTTGTCTGCCACAATCCCCCTATGATTGCATGCACATTGGAAGGTCGAATGCCGTATGGCAGGGGGCCCAGGACTGAGCCCTGTGGGCCTCCACTGGAAACCAGATATGAGTGTGACAAGGCACCAGGAACACCAACCCTGTGTGGTGTGACCTCCAACCTTTCTGAGAAGCATCGGGTGACATATGTCCCCACATGTATGCTGGCGAGCCTTTCCATGAGTCCCATGTGGAGTGTGCTCTGAACGCTCCCACCAGGTCATGGTACTGTGTGCAAACCTGCGTATCCCCATCAATGGCCTTGGTGACCACTCCAGACAGGACGAGCAGGTTCGGGAGGCAGGATCCGCCCTTGACTATGTTGTTGTGGGTATGTTCCAGTATTGGCTGTACACCGCTGTCTGTATCCATGGGCACCTGTATGGACCTCCCCACAGCTTTGCAGACAAGGCTTGTCAAGCTGATAGGGTGTGGCTGTCTACAGTCCATAAGAGCACTACCCTGGCATAATGGGATCACAGATGCCATATGCCATCCATTGGGGACATAGCCCATAGTAAGGCTAACATGACACAGTGGCTGCATGTGTGGGCCGAGGGCCTCAATGAGGATGGGTAGCACACAGCCAGGGACACCATCGGTGCCCATTGGTGCTGTGTCAACCGCCATAGAGATATGGGATCACTCCAGGCCATATGAGATGTTTGGGAGGCTACACTCTGGTGGGATGGATATGTCCCCTCTTGGGGGGTGGATGTATGCATGGAACATGTCCGCTGGTTTGCAGACAATGTCTGTGGGTGCAGTGACCGTTGTACCATTCTGGACCATTTCCGGCCAAGTCTGTGTGCCCCCAACCATGTCCTTACCACAGTTAGGGAAGGCCCTATGGTTGTCTCATGTGCCCTCTGCAGTACCACTCCCACAAGCGGCCGTGGATGATTGTATGTGTGGCCGTATGGTGACGCCGGTATGAATGGGAGATGGTTTCCCTGGTACTGACATTGCTCTGTCATGTATTAGCTCCAACTGTTGATGTACAGCTTGTCAGTGGCTGGGGTCCACCACACCATGTGCCTACCTGTGGTGGACAAGGTCCTGATGTTATCATGTTTGCCTGTTGCAGACATGCATGGGGGTGCTCAGAGAAGGCATTTGTTAGGCGGTTGGCAGTCTGGCCTGTGTTCAACACTGGCATGGAGGACTTGTAGGGTACCACACCGGTCGTATGATGTGTGTGGTTTGTTGTGGAGAGGTCATCACTTAGGTCCCCCATGCCGGTGTTGCGTGCAGGATGTGGATGACCAGTGGATCCACTATATGGTCTGGCATCACCATTGAGGGCTGTACATCCTGTGTGGGGCATATCCTCACCATGTGTGATGGGCAGAACTGTCAGACATCCCCCCCTAGTGTGTATGGTGCATGGCTGTTTAACAGTGGCCAGGTGTGAGAACACCTGGGACCGGTGGCGTAGTGTGTTGTGCCATGGGTAATGTTCCCAGTCTATGTATGGGTGGTTCATGTCACCCAATACGGTGCTGTTGTGAGAGCATGCACACTCACCAGTGTCCTCAGGACGTCTGTGCAGGTATCCTGTGTTTGGGAGGTTGTCTGTAGCATGCAACAAACTGTAGGCCAGTCCTACACATGGTTAATTGCACCTAGATATTCCCGCTGCAACGCCATGTCTGTGGCATGGGCGGGTTGCTGTTGTGTGGCTGGACACACACGACGGTCCACATTCCGCCACCCATGCCGCCGCACCATGTGTATGCATGTCTGCTCTGTGCCGAGTCTAAGTGTCTGAGCATGCCCAGTAGGCAGCTGTGTAGATAGACACACAGCACAGTGCACACCGCACCGAACTGCAGTTATACTCCGGGTGCATGCCTGTATCCCCTTAGCGCCACGCGTCTGTGGCATGGCCAGGTTGCTGTTGTGTGACTGGACACACACGACGGTCCACATTCCGCCACCCATGCCGTCGCACCATGTGTATGCATGTCTGCTCTGTGCCGAGTCTAAGTGTCTGAGCATGCCCAGTAGGCAGTGATGTACTGATCAGTAGTTACTTGGTATTCCCGACTGCAGCACTAACGTGTTACTGTACGGTGACCTTGGGATGGTAACAGGCTGCGTGACTGCGCACTCTGACATAATTCCGATTGAGCATTGCCTCTGCAAATGATACCACCCGTAGGGTATGCCTCCTGACAGCGCTCTGCTCAGTAAACTCGGTAGCGCGTTCTGTAAATGCTTCATACTGTAGTGTGTTCATGTAGATAGGCGTAGGTTCGTCTCCCGTTCCTTCCGTGTGTGTGTGTGTGTGTGTGTGTGTGTGTGTTTCCAGCTGCCTCTGCGAATGAACATGCTTTTAGATGCTTCGCAACACATACCTTGGCTATTGCCAACTATTGTCTTGCGGGTGATGTCACCAGCCTAGAAGTATGCCTCTGACAGCGCTCTGCTCTGTAAACTCGGTAGCGCGTTCTGTAAATGCTTCATACTGTAGTGAGTTCATGTAGATAGGCGTAGGTTCGTCTCCCGTCCCTTCCGTGTGTGTGTGTTTCCAGCTGCCTCTCCAAATAAACATGCTTTTAGACGCTTCACAACACATACCTTGGCTATTGCCAACTATTGTCTTGCGGGTGATGTCACCAGCCTAGAAGTATGCCTCTGACAGCGCTGTGCTCAGTAAACTCGGTAGCGTGTTCTGTAAATGCTTCATGCTGTATTGAGTTCATGTAGATAGGCGTAGGTTCGTCTCCCGTCCCTTCTGTGTGTGTGTTTCCAGCTGCCTCTGCGAATGAACATGCTTTTAGGCGTCATAACACATACCTTGGCTATTGCCAACTATTGTCTTGCGGGTGATGTCACCAGCCTACAAGTATGCCTCTGACAGCGCTCTGCTCAGTAAACTCGGTAGCACGTTCTGTAAATGCTTCATACTGTAGTGAGTTCATGTAGATAGGCGTAGGTTCGTCTCCCGTCCCTTCCGTGTGTGTGTGTGTGTGTTTCCAGCTGCCTCTGCGAATGAACATGCTTTTAGACGCTTCGCAACACATACCTTGGCTATTGCCAGCTATTGTGTTGCGGGTGATGTCACCAGCCTACAAGTATGCCTCTGACAGCGCCCTGCTCAGTAAACTCGGTAGCGCGTTCTGTAAATGCTTCATACTGTAGTGAGTTCATGTAGATAGGCGTAGGTTCGTCTCCCGTCCCTTCCGTTTGTGTGTGTGTGTTTCCAGCTGCCTCTGCGAATGAACATGCTTTTAGACGCTTCGCAACACATACCTTGGCTATTGCCAGCTATTGTCTTGCTGGTGATGTCAGCAGCCTACAAGTATGCCTCTGACAGCACTCTGCTCAGTAAACTCGGTAGCGTTCTGTAAATGCTTCATACTGTAGTGAGTTCATGTAGATAGGCGTAGGTTCGTCTCTCGTCCCTTCCGTGTGTGTGTGTGTGTGTGTGTGTGTGTGTGTTTCCAGCTGCCTCTGCGAATGAACATGCTTTTAGACGCTTCGCAACACATACCTTGGCTATTACCAGCTATTGTCTTGCGGGTGATGTCAGCAGCCTACAAGTATGCCTCTGACAGCACTCCGCTCAGTAAACTCGGTAGCGCGTTCTGTAAATGCTTCATGCTGTAGTGAGTATCATGTAGATAGGCGTAGGTTCATCTCCCGGCCCATCCGTGTGTGTGTGTGTGTTTCCAGCTGCCTCTGTGGATGAACATGCTTTTAGATGCTTCAAAACACATACCTTGCCTACCAGCAGCCATTCCTGTACGGTTGTTGCCACCCACCTGTACATGTGCCTCTGCTGGTGCTGTACTCGGTGGTCCATGTAGCGCATACCATACCTGTGTTGTACATTTGTGCGGTTGAGTATGTGGGGGTGTGGTCACTCATCATGCGTGCCACATGTGTGTGTGTGTCCAGGCTCACAGCTGCATGGGTTCATACGGTATGGCTCTGAGTTTTACGTGGAACACCCATAACCTGGTGCCATCCTTGTGTTTGTGGATGGCGGGACGCAGCTCGTGTACTGCTTGTGTGCTTGTTCTGGTCGGCGACCTCCATAGCGTGTTCTCCACGTGCACCCTACTATGGTGTTGTGGGGTGCTGCTGTGTACATTACACTCACAGGCCTGCCGGATGTGTCCGTCTGTATCTCTTTCTTTGTATATCTATGTACCTATGTTGTGGATGTACCGCTGCTCTACCATGGACAGCTGTCTTCCCCATGTATCGCATATTGTCACAGCTGACACATATAACTGTGGTACGTTGCATATTCACACATTGTCCATGCACCGTCCGTATTCCAGAACACCTCATAGACATCTGCTGGATTACGTGGCAGACAGCTATACTTGCTGTCCTGACACTGTACCCATAGACGACATACACCTTGTGTGTAGTTGCCTCTCTATGGTGTGTGTATGTCTAACTGTGCTGTATGCATGGCCGTGTGTGTGTCCCGCTATAGCCATGTGTGCAGCTGTCGCCACTATGGGTATCCTTGTGGACCGCTGTTACATGGGCACGTCTGAACATACCTGCAGACTGTACTACCCCTCCGCCGGCGGCCTTAGATCGTCGCTGCCCTAGGCTCTGGGGCTACATGGCGCACGCCAACACAACACATGGTGCACCCATCTTGGTATACCTCGTGACACGCCTACTAGACAGGTGGCCCTACTAGGCGGCACCCTGGGCAGCCGCAGGATTGGCGTATGCCTACGGCCGGCTTTGGGCACATCACAAGGTAAACGTCTACATTCGGTGTTTTACGACGTCTAGATTATAACACCACAGGAGGGACCTCCTCAGCTATGCTGAAGAATGCGGATGTGGATAGATTAGTAGGTGGAGGGTTGGCCACACACCAGGGCTGACCGATGGATAACTGCTGAGGCATCTTTTGAGAGGCAGGTGGAGCAAACACCCGTAACGGGAATGTAGTGTAGATACAGATGTAGGGTTAACATACATTTGTCTACTCTGTCGGTTCTGTGCCGTTGTATTACAGTGATATGCTATGCATATCTTCCATAGACATTGTTAGGTCTTCGGTTTTTGAGGATTCGACATAGTACAATATCATACTATGGAAATACGGAAAAACTGCAAAACCGTGAAAAACAAACAAACCAGCAACCTGCGGCAAGAATAGTCCCCGTAGTTCGACACAACACAAGTCTTCTTAACGTTTAAACAGTTTATTAAAACATGCAACGTTTTCGTTGCTTTCACAACTTCTTCGGAAAAAAGCAAATTCTTAAACTGTTCACAATCAACAATGTGAGATTTAAGAACTCGTTAAGACTCACTTTTATTTGGCTTTTTAATGAACATCCTGAGTGCTGTGATGTATATTTAAAAGTACAAGGAGTTTTTAAATGAAGGCGGGCTCTTAATTAAGAGTCTATTAACAGGGTGGGGTAACAAGTATTTAAACTAACCTTTCCCTGTCATTAACTGTTTTGTCTGAAGAAGGTCGGATATTAAGCCTTCCGAAAGTTCTTGTAAAATAAAAGTGCTCACATTACGTTTTTTACAGTTATCACGCTTGTTTATTGGATTACTTGATCAAAACCTGCAGACAGCTTCCTTCGGGGTTTTCATCTTCACAAGTTTGTTTGGCAGTTTTAGTTTTACGTTCCATATGTCTAGCTGTGCCGTAGTCATGGCTGTCACTCTGTCTGAGTCGATCACAGCTGGTCGACAGTGCAAACGGAACAATTTTTGGAGTCCTACAATGGACACCGATGTGCATATGTAAAGTGTAGAACGTGTTGGACTGTCACCATCTGGCCAGTGGTTTTGACTGCCGCTGTATGTTCCCCAGTCGCGGATGTCTGCTTGACTACCCATATTATGTATTACTTGGCCTATCTATATCCACGTGCCAGTAAGCGGAAATACAGCAAACCTTGCGTCCTGCTCATCTTCATAAAAGACATTATTGAACATATATCGGCCAAAACAGACAATGACAAAAACGATACACTCCACAGTCAAAAGATACTGAGCTCTTTCACCTACTAACATGGGGCATCGTCGGAGTGCGAAATACATTACATAGTCGTCCCTTATACACTTCCTTCAGAGTCAGTTTAAAGTCAATTAATCAATAAACCTGCTCATAGTTAAGTGGACAGTGCTCCAAGTCTTGATGATAACGTGACATATACAAATCAGTGTTGCATACATTACTTAATGGAAACAATAATACGACAACAATGTGTTAATATAAATACAATATTGGTCAATACAATCAGTATATTGAAACATAGTTGATAATTGTTGTGAGTAAACCTTAGAATGTAGTGTGTTGATCAGGATATTTTATATCAATGTGTATAATTGTAGCATTACGATTCCAAAGCATGGAATCAATAAGTACAATTTAAGCATATATTTTACAATTATGAATGTAAATGAGTGGAGGACACATCCTTAACCTTCCCTGCTTCGAGTGGATCACACACGCACATGCACACTCGCATTTCCTAATTGTGGGTTACGCGCAGGCGCACATGCATATCCGTATTCTGTTTATATATGTTTACTGGGTCTGTGTGGTTACGTGGTGTGTGTTAGTTGTGACTATTCTGGTAACATATCTCTGATCCGGTTGACGGACGTGTGCAGAATGCACTTACACCTTTATACATGTAACAGTCTTTGCAGCATGGACGCATTACGTACACGTTCACATCTATATGTTCTATAGTCGTAATTCAAACGTGACTGCATTCACGTTTGCCGGTTACTGTGACCACTACACGTTAGCTGTTCAGTGTCATTAATATGCATACCCATGGTACTTAGCTACATTTACATATCCCCCCCCACACTCACGCACGTCACAGGCATCCATTCTCCTGCTGGGAAAGGTGCGGTACTGCATGTTAAACATTCCTTATTCCCTCTCGCTCATGGCCCAGGATGCATATGTCATGACCGCAGGGATGTTCAGATCACAGGTGCTTATATCCCCTACGCATACAGGCCTTCGATTGTCAGGGTGTTCCTGTGGTGCTTTGGGTTTTGTCTTGTCCGCCCAGTGTACGGAACTGCCCTGACCGTGTAGATGAGTCACATGGGCACGGTTTGTCCGTGTCTATGATACCATGTCACCCCCCCAATTATTCATAACCGTGTGCGCTGATTGGCCGGTGTACCCGTTGTAGATCTTGTTATACTAATTGCACACGGTCTGGTCGAACGGACCTATTTCCATTACTAACCCTCGGTATGTATGACCTGTGTCGCAATATTACATGGGTTTACCATTGCATGATGGCTTTCACTGAGCCACAGACATGTCCGTTGCTTGGTTTGGGCCGGTTCCGCTCTGCTACACACATTTAACATGGCGGAACAGGTTGAACAGCTCAGCCACGGGGACATCGGGCTCTCCGTCGCTGTTTAGTATTGAATCGCTATGTTGACTTTTTTTCACAAAGTGAGACAGTGTCGACATTGGTAATGGACATCTCGCGCAGTACGTCCGCACCGCCGCGGGTGCCGTATGTCTGCGTTTGGGCGGCGGACAGGCATTATGCTGTGCCATTATGTCTGGGAATATATGGTTTCTTGCCATAGATGATATGGCATACTAGCAATGACCCGCGTCTGGGTGTGGGTACTGCTGTATTACCCACGGCAAGAGTGGCCTTAGGTTAAGTGGTGCCCTAGGCAGAAGGACTCCATGTTGCCACCGCCACATCACCCGCTACCCCCCTCCTGGTCTACCTACACCAAATAAAGTCTGGAAAGGTGCCCCAAGTAGAGCAATGCCCTAGACGGCTGCCTACTTGGCCTATGCCTAAGGCGGCTATGTGTGTGGTCCCTCGGGCATCGGTTCGGGAACGCGCCACGCCTGCCGTGGGTATGTCCAGCATTACCCACATCCGGCCGTGGTTTATTGCTATGATGTTCCATGTGTTCAGTGGTGCGGTTACCATACATATGCCTTTCTCAAAAGCGATTTCACACTTCTGAACACTACTGTGGTCTCCTTTAAGGCCCCTGAGCCAGTGGTGAACATTACTCAAACCGCTGAATCACGTACATATGCCTTCCACCAGCACCTACAGGACTGCATGGATCAGGCAATCCCATACAAAACTGAGACTCTTTGTACCAAAGACAAGCATCCAGTCTGGTGGACCCCAGCCATGAACAAGCTCTACAACGACAGGAGGTAGCTACTACAAGTTAAAGCAGAATACTTGTAAGGTAACACACCCTTGCTCATTATATGTGAAGAACTACAAGCTGTCATGAAATCATCCAGGGGAAATTCAACAGAGAAATTAACAAGGACTCAACAGACAATCATAAGGCCTTCTTTAGCTATGTTGGACACCTGGGAGGACACTCCCAGATATGCTCAGACTGGGTTCAGAATGATGTGAAGATGACTGAACCTACACACATTGCCAACATACTGGCTGACAGGTTCAGTGCTAACTCCCCCCCCCCCACATGGAGAGATATCTATACCAGAGGATTGTAGATCCTGGAACATCTGTAACGCACAGGTGGGAAATGCTGTCTCCAAGGCAGTAAACACAGCATCCATGGGACCAGATGGTGTCCCAGCTGTGTACTCCATGAACGCTATGGGGAATTAAACCCACACTTAGGACAGCTGTTTAATCTTAGCCTCACCTCAGGATATGTACCCAAGTAGTAGCACAAGGCGACTGTAGTCACACTTCACAAGGATGGTGCCTCCACTGACCCTGGTTATTACCATCCCATTAGCTTGACAAGTCTTACCTGCAAAGCCATGGAGAAGGATCATAATGGAACTCATAGATAAAGACATAGGGGACTTGCATACTTTGGATCCAGCCCAGTTTGGCTTGGTCAAAGTCAGATCATGCCTTTTACACGTGTTTGACTTTGTAGGATCAGTCACCAAGGCCATTGATGAGGGTAAAGCAGTCCATACAGCCTACCTCAACCTGGCAAAGGCCTTCGACACAATACCCCCCTCGGGTATCATTGATAAACCCGTCATCTTGAATGTAAATCCATACATCGCCATATGGGTTGCAAACTGGCTAAGTCACAGAACCCACACGGTCATAGTTGCTGGCGCCATGTCATACTCACAGCCGGTCACAGGTGGTGTCCCATGGGGCTCAGTCCTGGGTCCACTATTTTTCAGCATCTACATTTCCAAAGTACAAGCAAACACAGGGGGGTTATGGCTGACAATGTTTGCAGATGACTGCAAACTGGGTGCCATAGTCGGACACACATCTGACACAGATATCCTTCAGGAGGGCCTCACAGATGTGGATAAGTGGTGCCAGAGACATGGCCTACAGCTAAATGCCAGGAAATGCATAGTCATACCCTTCGGGAAGAACAAGGTTACCCCTAGCTACCATAGAGGTGGCAATCCACTGAGCACAGAGGGAGTTACCAGGGATCTGGGGACCCAGGTTGTTGTTAACCGTTCGTTCGACACACACGTTGCTAACGTAGTTAGGTAGACCTTCAACATTGCCCACATCATCATGAAGGGATTCACATCTAGATCAGCGGAGGTCATTGTCCCCTTGTACTCATCACTCATTAGACCTATGATTGGGTACAATGCCCTGTTCAGAATGTATCTGACCCGACACCTGCAGCAGCTGGAAAGGCCCCAACAGTTCATCGACAAACAGATGCAGGGTCTCAGGAATATGTGTTATGCTGACCGACTGAAAGAATTCCACCTGTATACAGTCGCATACCACTTGCCCAGAGGTGACCTGTGCCTGGCATACAAGGCCATGTCGAACCCAGATCTGATGACTATGCTTCACCTAAAGAATTTAGATCCCTCAGAACCACAAGGGCAGGTGACGTACACCTTGACACTGTCATTAATAGAACGTGCTGGTGGGACAGATTCATCACCCAGACACTCACTATGCTGTGGAACAACATCCCAGTACATGTGAGGCCAAGCACCTCGCTGGCCTTGTGTTAGTATTTTGACAAGGATGTCTGAATTGATTTATTTAACTAACCTTCTAAATGAATATTTACTTTACCACATTGTGAATCTTTACATTTCGTTGGTCTATTTTACATTAGTCATAATCATACGGTTTATCTCTATATATTATGGTTCATTTATATTACTAGGTGTCTGTAGTTCTTTTAATATATTGGCACAATCCGTAGAACAAATATATGTAGCTTAAACAGTAAGACATTTGGAAAACATTATGTTGGTTCTTCTTTCATATATATACATATATTTCTATTTTTCTATGAAGAATGTA
This sequence comes from Protopterus annectens, assembly GCF_019279795.1. NCBI lineage: Eukaryota > Metazoa > Chordata > Ceratodontiformes > Protopteridae > Protopterus > Protopterus annectens. Next base: position 1,323,380,108 of record NC_056744.1, read on the forward strand.
CCTTTCGAAGCAATGTCTGATGTACTCACTGTGTGGAATCTGTAACCCAAGTAAAGTTTGTTTGCTTGTTTGCCTTTAAGGCATTTAATTAATACTTAGCACATCTAATTTAATGACCAATTAAGGGTTTTAAATGTAGTAGGTTGGACTGCATTGTATGTATTCTGAATAAGTCTGCTTATGAAGCAGACGAAAAGAGCTTCAATAAACTATGGTGACTGCATTTAATTCCTGGTGGGCTCTGAGTGGTCGCTGACGGTGTCTACAGTACCTCGTCTTTGCTTTGGACTTTCTCAGCTGGTTGTCTGTGTTTTTTGTATGGGGAATGTCAAGTGTAGTCCCTATGTGTATTACCTGTGTAATGCCTTACTGCGGCAGTGTAATTCCACCGGGTTTGCAGTTATGGGTGCCATCTTGGTCATACGCTTGTCCATCCATGTGAATTGCCTACTGGACACTGGTATAGGGCTGTACACATTTCACACCAGCATATAGCATTCTACGGTGGATGCTTTGCATTAGTAGTGGGGAGTAAGGCAGGTACTATGCACACATCCCTCCCACGGGGCAAGACAATGGATTATCTGCCAGACAACACAAAGCCCCATTTCTGCATACCCAAGATCCCATGGCTGCAACCCTTGACAGTACCCATTACACATCCTTCATGCGTGCGGGACTGGGATGTGGACGCACATGTATGGACACGTCGATCTGGGTATTTCTGTTCATATGTCCTGCGTTTCATGGACACTTGTCATCAACCTTAAACATGCTGGTGGTGCATATGTCTAACTGTGCCGTAGCCACGGCTATAGCATCGTCTGTTGTTCAGAAACGTCTGGAGTGAGTTATGTGAAAAGGTATTTTAGGGTCCTTCAATGGACACCAATGTGCATATGTAAAGTTAGATGTTGCTGGACTGTGTCCAACTGGCCAGTGCTTTTGACTGCTGCTGTATGTTCCCCAATTGCGGATGTCTGTTTGACTACCCATTCTTCGTGGTGCTACGTAACCAGGTGATTTACAGCTGTGAACAGATGGTGTACATCCAAAGATGCAGGTTAGCAACTGCTTCAAATAAAACTCAGACGTCCCAATAGGACATATCCGTCACTGTAATTTCAACATAACACCACCGGAACATGTAGATCCCCTATGTCTTCATTGAAGCATGTTTTCTTCATAGGTGGGAACGCCATAGTTTACATATCCCAGTTGACGTTGTTGGTGTGCCATTACTTTGTGTTGCACAGGTCACCCATCTGTTCCACAGTATGGTAGCGAGTGCTCCCCCATTGTGTTGCTGGCAGATTGAGTGCTGTGTACGCTGGTATTTGCATGGTGGTCCAACTTTGTATGGGGAATGTCAACCGTAGTCCCTATGTATATTTGCTGTGTTATGCCTTACCGCGGCTGTGTAGTTCCACTGGGTTTACAGTTGTGGGTGCCATCTTGGTCGTACGCTTGTCCATCCATGAGAATTGCCTACTGGACACTAGTATAGGGCTGTACACATTTCACACCTGCATTTACCATTCTCCGGTGGATGGTTTGCATTATTAGCGGAGAGTAAGGCAGGTGCTACGCACACATCCCTCCCACGGGGCGGGACAAAGGATTGCCTGCGAAACAACACCGAGGCCAGATTCTACATACCCAGACTCCCGACCCTGGCCCAAACAATTGGCGGG